>NW_026288011.1:17500-40000 GCF_023373465.1 Oncorhynchus keta
GAGGAGAGAGATGGAGAGGGAGGGGAGGGAGAGAGAGAGATGAGATGGAGAGGAGAGGAAGAGAAGAGAGATGGGAGGGAGGAGTGGAAGAGATGGAGAGGGAGGGGAGGGAGGGAGAGAGATGAGAGGGAGGGAGGGGAGAGAGAGGGAAGAGATAGAGAGGGAGGGGAGGGAGAGAGAGGAAGAGATGGAGAGGGAGGGGAGGGAGAGAGAGGATGAGATGGAGAGGGAGGAGGGGAAGAGAGAGGGGAGAGATGGAGAGGGATGAGATGGAGAGGGAGGGGAGGGAGAGAGGGAGAGAGATGGAGAGGGGAGGGGGAGGGAGAGGAGGAGATGGAGAGAGGAGGAGAGGAAGAGATGGAGAGGGAGAAGGGAGGAGGGGGAGGGAGGGAGAGATGGAAGAGATGGAGGGGAGGGAGGGGAGGGAGAGAGAGGATGAGATGGAGAGGAGGGGAGGGAGAGAGAGGAAGAGATGGAGAGAGGGGAGGGAGGGAGAGAGGATGAGATGGAGAGGGAGGGGAGGGAGAGGGAGGGGAGAAGAGAGGAGAAGGATGGAGGGGGAGAGGGAGGATGGGAAGAGGAGAGAGAGGAAGAGATGGAGAGGGAGGGGAGGGAGAGAGGAAGAGATGGAGGGAGGGAGGGGGGAGATGGAAGAGATGGAGAGGGAGGGGAGGGAGAGAGTGGAAGAGATGGAGAAGGAGGGGAGGGGAGGGAGGAGGGAAGAGATGGAGAAGGAGGAGGAGGGGAGAGGAAGAGGGAGGGAGGGAGAGGGAGAGGGAGGAGAGGATGAGAGAGGGAGGGGAGGGGAGGGGAGGAGAGAGGAGGAAGAGATGGAGAGGGAGGGAGAGGGAGAGAGAGGGAGGGGAGGGAGAGAGGGAAGGAAGAGAGGGAGGGGAGGGAGAGGGGAGGAAGAGAGGGAGAGGGAGAAGAAGGGAGAGGGAGGAGAGGAAGAGGGAGGGAGGGGGAGAGAGAGATGGAAGAGATGGAGAGGGAGGGGAGAGGAGAGGAAGAGAGGGATGAGAGGGGAGAGGAAGGAGGAGGAGGAGGGGAGAGAGAGGAAGAGATGGAGAGGGAGGGGAGGGAGGGAGAGAGAGGAAGAGATGAGAGAAGAGAGGGGAGGGGAGGGGAGGGAGAGAGGAAGAGATGGAGAGGGAGGGGAGGGAGAGGGAGGAAGAGATGGAGAAGGAGGGGAGGGGAGGAGAGAGAGGAGGGGAGAGGGAGGGAGGGAGGGAGGAAGAGAGGGAGAGAGGGAGAGGGAGGGGAGGGGAGAGGAAGAGATAGAGAGGAGGGAGGAGGGAGGAAGAGTGGGAGGGAGGGAGAGAGAGGAAGAGATGGAGAGGGAGGGGAGGGAGAGATGAAGGAGAGGGAGGGGAGGGGGAGGGAGGAAGAGAGGGAGAGAGGGAGGGGAGGGGAGAGAGAGGAAGAGAGATGGAGAGGGAGGGAGATGGAGAAGGAGGGGAGGGGAGGGAGAGAGGAAGAGATAGATGGAGGGAGGGAGGGGAGGGAGGGAGAGGAGGAGAGGAGAGAGGGGAGGGAGAGATGGAAGAGATGGAGAGGGAGAGGGAGGAGAGAGATGGAGAGAGGAGGGGAGGGGGGAGAGGAGGAAGAGATGGAGAGGGAGGGGAGGGAGAGATGGAGAAGAGATGGAGAGGGAGGGGAGAGAGAGGAGAGGAAGAGATGGAGAAGAGGGAGGAAGAGAGGGAGAGAGGAAGAGATGGAGAGGGAGGGGAGGGAGAGGGAGGAGAGAGAGGGAGGGAGGGAGAGGGGAGAGGAGATGGAAGAGATGGAGGAGAGGGAGGGGAGAGAGGAGAGGGAGGGAGGGGAGGAGAGGGAAGAGATGGAGAGGGAGGGGAGAGAGGAAGAGATGGAGGGAGAGGGAGGGGAGAGAGGGAGGGGAGGGAGAGGAGAGGAAGAGATGGAGAGAGGAGGGGAGGAGAGAGGAAGAGATGGAGAGGGAGGGGGGAGGGAGAGAGAGGGAGGAGGGAGGAGGGAGAGAGGGATGAGAGGAGAGGGAGGGAGAGAGAGGAAGAGATGGAGAGGGAGGGAGGGGAGGGGAGGAAGAGATGGAGAGGGAGAGGGAGGGAGAGAGGGAGGAAGAGATGGAGAGGGAGGGGAGGGGGAGGGAGAGAGAGGAGAGGGAGGAAGAGAGGGAGGGGAGGAGAGAGAGGAAGAGATGGAGAAGGGGGGAGGGAGAGAGAGGGAGGGGAGGGATGGAGATGGGAGGGAGAGGGAGAGGGAGGAGAGATGGAGAGGGAGGGGAGGGAGAGGGAGGGGAGAGAGGAAGAGATGGAGAGGGGAGGAGGGAGGGAGGAAGAGATGGAGAGGGAGGGAGGGAGGGGAGGGGAGAGAGAGGAAGAGATGGAGAGGGAGGGGGAGGGAGAGAGAGGAAGAGATGGGGAGGGGAGGGGAGGGAGGAGAGAGGAAGAGAGGGAGAGGGAGGAGGAGGGAGAGAGAGGGAGAGGGAGGGGAGGGGAGGGAGAGGAGAGATGGAGAGGGAGGGGAGAGAGAGGGAGGGATGGAGAGGGAGGGGAGAGGAGGGAGGGAGGGAGAGGGAGAGGGAGGGAAGAGATGGAAGGGAGGGGGAGGGAGGGAGGAGTGGAAGAGATGGAGAGGGAGGGGAGGGAGAGGGAGAGGGAGGGAGGAGAGGGAGGAAGAGATGGAGAGGGAGGGAGGAGAGGGAGGAGAGGGAGGGAGGGAGAGAGAGGATGAGATGGGAGAGGGAGGGAGGGAGAGAGGAGAGAGAGAGGGGGAGAGGGAGAGGAGGGAAGAGAGGGAGGGAGAGAGGAGGAAGAGGGAGGGGAGGGGAGGGAGAGAGAGAGGAGAGATGGGAGGGAGGGGAGAGAGAGGAAGAGGAGAGGGAGGAGGGAGAGAGGAATAGATGGAGAGGGAGGGGAGGGAGGAGAGGAGGGGAGGGGAGGGAGGGAGGGAAGAGAGGGAGGGAGGGAGAGAGAGAGATGGAGAGGGAGGGAGAGGGAGGGGATGGAGAGGGGAGGGAGGGATGAAGAGAGGAGAGGAGGGGAGGAGAGGGAGGAAGAGATGGAGAGGAGGGGAGGGAGAGGGAGGAGAGATGGAGAGGGAGGGGAGAGGGAGGGAGGATGAGAGGGAGAGGGAGAGAGAGGGAGAGGGAGGGAGAGGAAGAGATGGAGAAGGAGGGGGAGGGGAGGGAGGAGAGGGAAGAGGGAGGGAGAGGGAGGAGTGGAGAGATAGAGAGAGGGGAGGGGAGGAGAGAGGGAGAGAGAGAGGGAAGAGATGGAGAGGGAGGAGAGGGAGAAGAGAGGGAGGGGAGGGAGAGAGGAAGAGGGAGGGAGAGAGGAAGAGATGGAGAGGGAGGGGAGGAGAGAGAGGGAGAGGGAGGGGAGGGAGAGGGAAGAGATGGAGAGGGGAGGGGAGAGGGAGAGGGAGGGAGAGAGGGAGGAAGAGATGGAAGAGGGGAGGGGAGGGAGGGAGAGAGAGGAAGAGATGAGGGAGGAGGGGAGGGGATTCCTGGAAGAGGAGGAGAGGGGGAGGGGGGGAGAAGGACCTGGAGGGAAGAGATAGAGATGGAGGGGAGGGAGAGAGTGGAAGAGATAAGAGGGAGAGGAGAGGAGGGGAGAGAGAGGGAAGAGATAGAGAGGCAGGGGAGGGGAGACAGAAGACTGGATGGAGAGCAGACCAACAGGGGACCTTGGAAATGGAACCAATAATAATGGATGAAGGGCAGACAATCACTTATAAATCAGATAATCATCTCTCTCCCTCCCTCCTCCCAGGGGCCAGGGACTGTACCAATCTGAATCTTTTTTTTTTTTTTTTTTGGTCTGGGGGTCCAGTGAAGTCCTGTCTTGGGTATCCCTGGCTCTGAGCTCCCAGGCAGATGTAGAGTACACCTTCAGACTGACGGTCCGCAAGGAGGGAGAGATGGCCCCAGAGTCTACTGAGACAGACCGTGAGTACACACACACACATAGACACACACACAGAGGGAGGGGACACACACAGACCCTGAGTACACATAGGGACGCAGACTGTGAGTACACACACACACACACGGAGGTCAGACACACACACACACACACACACACACACACAGACACACACACACACACACACACACACACACACACACACACACACACACACACACACAGGCCCTGAGTACACACACACAGGACACACATGCACAGACACACAGAACGTGAGTACACACACAGGGGAGACAGACCGTGAGTACACATACAGACACACAGACAGACCGTGAGTACACACACACACACAGACAGACCCTGAGTACACACACTCAGACAGACAGACCTTGAGTACACACACAGACACACAGACAGACCATGAGTACACACACACAGACACACAGACACACAGACAGACCCTGAGTACACACACAAAGACAGACCAGGGAGAGGAGGGAGGGGACACAGTCAGACAGACCGTGAGTAGGGAGGGGACACACACACAGACAGACAGACAGACAGACAGACAGACAGACAGACAGACAGACAGACAGACAGACAGACAGACCCTGTGTACACAAACACACAGACAGACCCTGATTACACACACACACAGACAGACCGTGAGTACATACACAGACAGACAGACCGTGAGTACACACAGACAGACAGACAGACGAGACAGACAGACAGACAGACAGACAGACAGAAAGACAGAGGGAGGGAGTGAGTACACACACAGACAGACAGACTGTGAGTACACACACACACAGACAGACAGACAGACAGACAGACAGACAGAGGGAGACAGACAGACAGACAGACCCTTGAGTACAGACAGAGAAACAGACAGACAGACAGACAGACAGACAGACAGACAGACAGACACACAGACACACAGTACACACAGACAGACCGTGAGTACACACAGACAGACAGACTGTGAGTACACACACACAGACAGACCGTGAGTACACACACAGACAGACTGTGAGTACAACACACACACAGACAGACAGACCGTGAGTACACACACACACAGACAGACCGTGAGTACACACAGACAGACCGGGAGTACACACACACATACAGACAGACAGACAGACAGACCGGGAGTACACACACACACAGACCGTGAGTACACACACAGACAGACCGTGAGTACACACACACACACAGACAGACAGACCGTGAGTACACACACACACACACAGACAGACGGACGCACACACACACACACACACACACACACACACACACACACACACACACACACACACACACACACACACACACACAGACAGACAGACCATGACCTTGGTACACACACACACACAGACAGACAGACCGTGAGTACACACACACACAACACAGACAGACCGTGAGTACACACACCCACACACAGACAGACAGACCGTGAGTACACACATGGACAGACAGACAGACCGTGTGTACACACAGACAGACAGACCGTGAGTACACACACACAGACAGACCTTGAGTACACACACACAGACAGACAGACCGTGAGTACACACACACACACACACACACACAGACAGACCGTGAGTACACACACACACACACACACACAGACAGACAGACCGTGAGTACACACACACACACACACACACACACACACACACACACACACACACACACACACACACACACACACACACACAGACAGACAGACCGTGAGACACACAGGGACAGACAGACAGACCGTGAGTACACACACACACAGACAGGCTGTGAGTACACATACAGACAGACAGACCGTAGACACACACACACAGACAGAGACAGAGTGAGTACACACACACACACACACACACACACAACACACACAGACAGACAGACCGTGAGTACACACACACAGACAGACAAAGACATACACACACACAGACAGACAGACCGTGAGTACACACAGACAGACAGACCGGAGACACACACCCACACACAGACAGACAGACCGGAGTACACACACACAGACAGACAGACAGAGGGGGAGTACACACACACAGACAGGAGAGGACAGACAGACACACACACACACACACACACACAGACAGAGATGAGACACACACACAGACAGACAGACCGTGAGACACAACACACACAGACAGACAGACCGTGAGTACACACACACAGACAGACAGAGTGAGTACACACACACAGACAGACAGACCGGAATACACACACACACACAGACAGACAGACCGTGAGTACACACACACAGACAGACCTTGAGTACAGGGGACACACAGACAGACAGACCGTGAGTACACACACACAGACAGACCGTGAGGACACACACACACACAGACAGACCACACACAGACACACACACACACACACAGACAGACCGTGAGTACACACACACACAGACACACACACACAGACAGACAGACCGTGAGGGGACACACACACACACACAGACAGACAGACCGTGAGTACACACACACAGACAGACCGTGAGAGACACACACACACACAGACAGGGAGTGAGACCGCACACACACAGACAGACAGACCGTGAGTACACACACAGACAGACCTTGGTACACACACAGACAGACCGTGAGTACACACACACAGACAGACCAGACACACACACACAGACACACACACACACACACACACACACAGACACACACACACACAGACAGAGGGACACACACACACACACACACAGACAGACAGAGTGAGCACACACAGAGTACACACACACAGACGTGGAGACACAGTACACACACACACACACAGACAGACAGACCGTGAGGACACACACACACAGACAGACAGACAGACCGTGAGGACACACACACAGACAGACAGACCGTGAGTACACACAGGAACAGACAGACAGACCGGGAGTACAGAGGAACAGACAGACAGACAGACCGTGAGGACACACACAGACAGACCTTGAGACAAACACACACAGACAGAGGGAGTACACACACACAGACAGACAGACCGTGAGTACACACACACAGACAGACAGACCGTGAGTACACACAGACAGACCGTGAGTACACACACAGACAGATGAAATGTTTACTATTCTATTCAGAACTCAGTTGTCTGCATCATTGTTCTTTGTCCATTTGTTTCATTAGAATATGTACATATTTAGATTTGTTAGTGTTTGATGACTGGTATTGTTTATGCAGCAGACAGATGTTCAGCCAACACAGACTTGATGAAAAGGTTGTTGTTTCCTGTGTTCCCGACTCCCATAGCGACCACATTAGCATATTACCCATCATCATTAGCCAGGCGGTGTGCTTACGGAGCTCCTTACAGGCTGTTTCTCAGTCCTGTTCAGTCTGACAGAACACCATAAACACATGTGATTGTAGTTCCACTCTCCCGCTGCTACTAACTGCTACCTGACAGCTGACCAGGCTGGGTGTAATGGTCCCTAACCCACTGAGTTGGACCTGTAAATGGTTATGGCTTGAGGTTCGGTTAGAGGGGGAAGGGAAGGGGAAACCTAGTCAGTTGTACAACTGAATGTATTCAACTGAAATGTTTCTTCAGCATTTAACCCCAACCCCCTCTAAATCAGAGAGAGAGAGGGCTGGTTAGGTAAGGGGGGGGGGGTAAAGGAGGAGGGGTTGAGAGAGAGAGGGCTGGTTAGGAAGGGAGGAAGGGGGTAAAGGAGGAGGGGTTGAGAGAGAGAGATGGATAGGGTAAGGGAAGGGGGTTGAGAGGGAGGGGGGGAGGGGAATAAAGGGAGGGGTTGAGAGAGAGAGAGGGCTGGTTAGGGTAAGGGAAAGAGGGTGGGGGGGGGGGGGTAAAGGAGGAGGGGTTGAGAGAGAGAGAGGGGCTGGTTAGGGTAAGGAAAGAGGGGGGGGGGTAAAGGAGAGGGGGATGAGAGAGGAGGGGGGGTTAGAGAAGGGGAAAGAGGGAGGGGGGGGGAGGGAGGAGGGGGTTGAGAGAGAGAGGAGAGGGGGAGGGGTAAGGGAAAGAGGGAGAGGGAGGGGGGAGAGGGGAGGAGGGGGTTGAGAGAGAGGGGGGGTTGGGGGTAAGGGAAAGAGGGTGGGGTGGGGGGTAAAGGAGGAGGGGGAGAGAGAGAGAGGGCTGGTTAGGAGAAGGGAAAGAGGAGGGGTGGGGGGTAAAGGAGGAAGGGGTTGAGAGAGAGGGGAGGGAGAGAGAGGGCTGGTTAGGGTAAGGGAAAGGGGTGGGAGAGAGGAGGAGGGGAGAGAGAGGGAGAGAGAGAGGAGGGAAAGGGTAAGGGAAAGAGGGTGGGGGTAGGAAGGCGAGGGGAAGGAGGAGGGAGTTGAGAGAGAGAGAGGGCTGGGGGGGAAAGGGAGGGGAAGAGGGTGGGGGGTTGAGAGAAAGAGGGAGAGAGGGAGGAGAGGGGGCTGAGTTGAGAGAGAGGGAGAGGGAGGGAGAGAGAGGGAGAGGGAGGGTTGAGAGAGAGAGAGAGAGAGAGGGAGGGGAGAGAGAGAAGGGATAAGGCTAGGTTTAGGGTAGGGACGTCCCAACAATCCCAGATAGCACTGACCTATGGCCAGTTAACTTCCAAAACATATACCAGAGCAAGTAGTCCTGTAACCTTTTTGTCTAGATCAACGTCCTGATTCTAGAGAGTATCAGTCTGTTTTGTGCTAACGTTCCATTCCTCGCCTAGCTTGCTCTGCCAAACATTTACACGACACATTGACAAGGAGTGGAATGTTAGCACTGAAACAGGACCTGTTTCAGGCTAACTTGGATGTTCAAATGGAGAGTAAAGCAGGACAGAGTGGAGCCCTGGAGAGGAAGGGACCGTGAGTAGAATGAAACACACCTTCGTCTCAGAGGAGTAAATCATGATTATCATCGTTATTTTAATGAAAAGGTTACAGGGAACGGGGACTTGCTCTGTATATGTTTTGAAGGTTAACTGGCACACAGTCTGTAAACCAACCTACTGGCATACACTAGTCTCTCCCCCTCCCCCTCTCCCCCCTCCCTCTCTCTCCCCTCTCTCTCTCTCCCCGCTCTTTCTCTCCCCCTCCCTCTCTCTCCCCCAGCTCTTTCTCTCAACCTCCTCCCTCTCTCTCCCCTCTCCCTCTTTCTGTCAACCCCCTCCTCTCTCTCTCAGACAGACTCTTTCTCTCCCCCTCCCCTCTCTCCTCCCTCTCTCTCCCTCCCTCTCTTTCTCTCAACCCTCCCTCTCTCTCCCCCTCTCCCTCTCTTTCTCTCAACCCCTCAAACCCTCTCCCTCTCTCTCCCCCCTCTCTTTCTCTCAGCCCCCCTCCCTCTCTCTCCCCCTCTCCCCTCTTTCTCTCAACCCCCTCCCTCTCTCTCCCCAGACCCTCTCTTTCTCTCACACCCTCCCTCTCTCTCCCTCTCCCTCTCTTTCTCTCAACCCTCTCTCTCCCCTCCCTCTCTCTCCCCCTCCCTCTCTTTCTCTCAACCCCCTCCCTCTCAGACCCTCTCCCTCTCTTTCTCTTCCCCCTCAGACCTCCCCCTCTCCCTCTCTTTCTCCTCAGACCCTCCCTCTCTCTCCTCTCAGACAGACTTTCTCTGAACACACCCTCTCTCAGACCCTCTCCCCTCTCTTTCTCTCAGACTCCCTCTCTCTCCCTCTCTTTCTCTCACTCTCAGACCCCTCTCTCTCTCTCTCTCTCTCTCTCTCTCTCTCTCTCTCTCTCTCTCTAGACCGTCTCCCTCCCTCCCCTCACACTAATAGTCTGTCTCTCAGGTGCAATCCAGAGTGGTCATTATTGGCATAGGTGTAACACTCTCCCTCTCTCTCCAGACTTTCTCCCTCATGGTGTAACACACAGACAGACCGTCTCTCTCTCTCTCTCTCTCTCTAACAGCTGTGTCTCTCCCAGGTGCTTTCCAGACCGTGAGTATCACTCTCATGGTGTAACAGTGTGTCTCTCCCAGGTGCTGAGTCCACTCACTCACAGACTCTCATGGTGTAGTACACACTCTCACACAGACAGACTCTGGTCCAGAGTGGTCTATCCACATGGTGACAGACAGACTCTCTACTCTCACAGACTCTCCCCCATGGAGTAACAGTGTGTCTCTCCCAGGTGCTGGTCCAGAGTGGTCGTATCCCCATGGTGTAACAGTGTGTCTTCCCAGGTGCTGGTCCAGAGTGGTCGTATCCCCATGGTGTAACAGTGTCTCTCCCAGGTGCTGGTCCAGAGTGGTCGTATCCCCATGGTCTACCTGGAGTGTGTCAAGGCCCAGTCCATCTTCGAGGTCAGTCAGAACTCCTATGTCTACCTGGCTGGAACCTGCACCAACTGTCAGCCTTCCACCGTGGGTAAGACTTGAAAGTGTGTGTGTCTCACCTCTGACCCTATGCCTTTACTATTACTTAACCACTCTGAGTCTATCAGTGTTCTTTGTCCATTTGTCTCAGTAAGATGATGTCAGTATTTAGATTTGTCTCAGTGAGATGACTGGTAGTGTTTATGTCAGACAGATGTTCAGTGTTCCCCTGTCTCAGTAAAATGAGGTCAGTGTTCCCCTGTTCAGTGAGATGAGCAGTGTTCCCCCTGTCATCATTAGCCAGGCGGTGTTCCCCTGTCTCAGTGAGATGAGGTCAGTGTTCCCCTGTCCCAGTAAGATGAGGTCAGTGTTCCCCCTGTCCCAGTAAGATGAGGTCAGTGTTCCCTGTCTCAGTAAGATGGGTGTAGTGTTCCCCTGTCTCAGTAAGAGTGTTAGTGAGATGAGGTCAGTGTTCCCCTGTCTCAGGAAGATGAGGTCAGTGTTCCCCTGTCTCAGTAAGATGTTTTTCAGTGTTCCCCTGTCTCAGTGAGGTCAGTGTTCCCCCTGTCTCAGTAAGATGAGGTCAGTGTTCCCCTGTCTCAGTGAGATGAGGTCAGTTGTCTCAGTGAGATGAGGTCAGTGTTCCCCTGTCTGAGTGAGATGAGGTCAGTGTTCCCCTGTCTCAGTGAGAGGGTCAGTGTTCCCCCTGTCTCAGTGAGATGAGGTCAGTGTTCCCCTGTCTCAGTAAGATGAGGTCAGTGTTCCCCTGTCTCAGTGAGATGCGGTCAGTGTTCCCCTGTCTGGTGAGATGAGAGGAGGGGGTCCCCTGTCTCCAGTGAGATGAGGGCTGTGTTAGGTCAGTGAGAAGAGGGTCCCCCTGTCTCAGTAACATGAGGTCAGTGTTCCCCCTGTCTCAGTAAGATGAGGGTCAGTGTTCCCTGTCTCAGGGAGATGAGGTCCAGTGTTCCCCTGTCTCAGTAAGATGAGGTCAGTGTTCCCTTGTCTCAGGTAAGATGAGGTCAGTGTTCCCCTGTCTCAGTGAGATGAGGTCAGTGTTCCCCTGTCTGAGTGAGAGAGGTCAGTGTTCCCCTGTCTCAGTAAGATGAGGTCAGTGTTCCCTGTCTCAGTGAGATGAGGTCAGTGTTCCCCCTGTCTCATTGAGAGAGGTCAGTGTTCCCCTGTCTCAGTAACATGGGAAAGTGTTCCCCTGTCTCAGTAAGATGAGGTCAGTGTTCCCTGTCTCAGTAAGATGAGGTCAGTGTTCCCCTGTCTCAGTAAGATGGGTCAGTGTTCCCCTGTCTCAGTGAGATGAGGTCAGTGTTCCCCTGTCTCAGTGAGATGAAGTCAGTGTTCCCCTGTCTCAGTGAGATGAGGTCAGTGTTCCCCTGTCTCAGTAAGATGAGGTCAGTGTTACCCTGTCTCAGTAAGATGAGGTCAGTGTTCCCCTGTCTCAGTAAGATGAGGTCAGTGTTCCCCTGTCTCCAGTAAGATGAGGTCAGTGTTCCCCTCTCTCAGTAAAATGAGGTCAGTGTTCCCCTGTCTCAGTAAGATGAGGTCAGTGTCAGATTGGAGTTGTAATATAAGGGTAAAACAACATGTTCAGTATGACCTCTGAGGGGGGGCTCTCTGACAACAGTTTAGACTGGAACTATCAGACAGTAAAATACCTTTTCTTCTCTCTAGGGATCTCCCTCTCCCTCCCTCCCTTCCCTCTCCCTCTCCCTCTCCTTCTCCTTCTCCTTCTCCTTCTCCTTCTCCCTTCTCCCTCTCCCTCTCCCCTTTCCCTCTCCCTCTCCTTCTCCCTCTGTCTTTTCCAACTCCCTCTGGCTCGCCTAGCTCTGCTCCCAAACATTCCCTCACAACACTCCCTCTCCTCCTCCCTCTCCTTTCCCTCGAAACTCCTCTCCTTGGATTCTCAGGCTAACTCTGATTTCCTCTCCCTCTCCCTCTCCTTCAGAGTCTCCCTCTCCCTTTCCCTCTCCTCTGCTTCTCGGTCCTCTGAAACACACCCCTCTCCCTCTCCTTTAAATCTGATTATCTCGTTATTTTAATGAAAAGGTCTCCCTCTCCCTTTCCCTCTCCTCTCCCTCTGTTTTGGGAGAGTTAACCTCCTTCTCCCTCTGTTTCCCATCCTCCTTCTCATCTCCTCTCCCTTTCCCTCTCCTTTCCCTCTCCCTCTCCTTCTCTTTCCCTCTCCCTCTCCCTCTCCTCTCCCTTTCCCTCTCCTCTCTCTCCTTCTCCTTTCCCTCTCCTTTCCCCTCCCTCTCTCCCCCTCTCCCTCTCTTCTCCCTCAACCCCTCCTTTCTCTCTCCCTCTCCCTCTCCTTCTCCCTCTCCCTCTCCCTCTCCTTCTCCCTCTCTCCCTCCTTCTCTCAACCCCCTCCCTCTCCCTCTCCCCCCTCTCCCTCTCCTCTCCCTCCCTCTCCTTCTCCTCTCTTTCTCTCAACCCCCCTCCCCTTTCCCTCTCCTCCCCTTTCCCTCTCCTCTTCCCTCCAACCCCCTCTCCCTCTCTTTCTCTCAACCTTCTCCCTCTCCTTTCCCTCTCCCTCTCCCTCTCTCTCTCTCTCCCTCTCCCTCCCTCTCCTCTCCTCTCTCTCTCCCTCTCCTTTCCCTCTCCCTCTCCTTCTCCCTCTCCCTCCCTTTCCCCTCCCTCCCTCCCTCCTCTGGTTCTCCCTTTCCCTCTCCTCTAACAGTGTGTCTCTCCCAGGTCTACTCCCTTTGGTCTATCCCCATCCTTTTAACAGTGTGCTCCCTCCCAGGTGCTTTCCTCTCCCTCTCCCTCTCCCTTTCCCTCTAACTCTCCTTCTCCCAGGTGCTGGTCCTTCTCCCTATCCCCATGGTCTACCTCTACCGCTCCCTCTCCTTCTCCTTTTCCCTCCTCCCTCTCCTCTCTTCTCCCTCTCCCTTTCCCTCTGGCTCTCCCTTCTCCTCTCCTCTCCTCCCCTTCTCCCTCTCCCTCTCCTTCTCCCTCTTTTCCCTTTCCCTCTCCCTCTCCCTCTCTCCTTCTCCCTCTACCGCTCCCTCTCCTTCTCCCTTTCCCTCTCCCTCTCCCTCTCCCTCTCCCTTCCCTCTCCTCTCTCCTTCTCCCTCTCCCTTTCCCTTCCTTTCCTTCTCCCTCTCCCTCTCCCTCTCCTTCTCCCTCTCCCTCTCCCTCTCCTTCTCCCTCTCCCTCTCCCTTTCCTTTCCCTCTCCCTCTCCCCTCCCTTCTCCCTCTACCGCTCCCTCTCCTTCTCCCTCTTCCCTCTCCCTCTCCCTCTCCCCTTCTCCTTCTCCCTCTCCCTCCTCCTTCTCCCTCTCCCTCTCCTCCCTCCCTCTCCCTTCCCTTTCCCTCTCCCTCTCTCCTCTCAGTTCTCCCTCTCCCTCTCCCTTTCCTTTCCCTTTCCCTCTCCCTCTCCCTCTCCTCTCCCTCCCCTCTCCCTCTCCCTCTCCCCCTCTCCCTCTCCCTCTCCCTTCTCCCTCTCCCCTCCTCTCCCTCTCCCTCTCCCTCTCCCTCTCCCTTTCCTTTCCCTTTCCCTCTCCCTCTCCCTTTCCCTTTCCCTCTCCCTCTCCCTCTCCCTCTCCTCTCCCTCTCCTTCTCCCTCTCCCTCTCCCCTCTCCTTCTCCCTCTCCCTCTCCCTTCCCTTTCCTTCTCCCTCTCCTCTCCCTCTCCTTTCTCCTCTCCCTCTCCCTCTCCCCTCTCCTTCTCCCTTTCCCTCTCCCTCTCCTTCTCCCTCTCCCCTCCTCTCCCTCTCCTTCTCCCTCTCCTCTCCCTCCTTTCTCCCTCTACCGCTCCCTTTCCCTCTCCCTCTCCCTCTCCTTCTCCCTCTACCTCTCCCTCTCCCTCTCCCTCTCCCTCTCCCTCCTCTCCTAGCGTCTTCGTAACGAGACGCGGGTCCTGGACTGCAGCAGACATTAATTCTCTCTCTCCTCCCCCATAGCGTTGGACGGCAGTCACCCTTCGTAACGAGACCCTGGTCCTGGACTCCAGCAGCACAACAACTGGACGTGACAGTATGAACCTGGTTCTCCGCCAGGGCATCCTGCAAGACGGAGACTCCTACGTCTTCACCCTCCACGTAACCGACGGCAACATGGACCGCGAGGGCGTGGCGTCCATCACGCTACAGCCCAACATGCCCCGGCGGGCGGGGACTGTGACCTCCGAGTGGGGGAGGAGGAGAGGGGGACCAATCAGAACACTGGTGGACAGGGTGTACTTCAACTGTTCAGGTAGACACACTCTATTCTACTCTACTATATTCTACTCTACTACACTCTACTATAATCTACTATAATCTACTACTCTATTCTCCTATACTCTGTACACTACTCTATTCTACTATACTCTACTATATTATACTCTACTATATTCTACTATAATCTACTATGTTCTACTATACTCTATTCTCCCATGCTCTGTCCTCTACTTTATTCTACTCTACTCTATACTCTGTACTCTACTCTAATTCTCCTATACTCTATTCTACTATACTCTATTCTACTATATTCTACTCTACTATATTCTACTATAATCTACTCTATTATACTATACTCTACTATATTCTACTCTATGCTCTGTACTCTACTCTATTATACTATTCTCTATTCCACTAAACTCTACTCTATTTTACTATACTCTAACCTATTCTCATATACTCTACTATATTCTCCTATACTCTACTTTATTCTCCTCAATATTTTCCTACTATATTATATGCTATACGCTTTTATCCAAAGCTATTCTCCTCAACTCTATTTTCCTCTACCCTATTCTACTATGCTCTACCAACTGAGCTACAGAATTCTACTATACTCTACTCCATTCTACTATAATCTACTCTATTCTCTTATAAGCTACTCTATTCTCATATCCTCTATTCTACTATATTCTACTCTATTCTACTATAATCTACTCTATTCTCTTATATGCTACTCTATTCTCATATCCTCTATTCTACTATTTTCTACTATCTATTCTACTATATATTCTACTCTATTCTCTTATATTCTACTCTATTCTCCTATACTCTTCTATTCTACTATACTCTATTCTCTATTCTTATCCTATACTTTACTCTATTCTATTCTCCTATACACTACTCTATTCTACTCTACTATTATCCTATACTCTACTCTATTATCCTATACTCTACTCTATTCTACGATATTCTACTCTATTCTATTCTGTTATATTCTACTCTACTCTTTACTCTACTCTACTCTACTCTACTCTATTTTGTTATATTCTACTCTACTCTATTCTACTGTACTCTATTCTGTTATATTCTACTCTATTCTATTCTAGTATACTCTACTCTACTCTTTCTACTCTACTCTATTCTCCTCTACTCTATTCTGTTATATTCTACTCTATTCTACTGTACTCTATTCTGTTATATTCTACTCTACTCTACTCTATTCTGTTATATTCTACTCTATTCTACTCTACTCTATTCTGTTATACTCTACTCGACATCTTTTCTCTCCTCCCTCCCTCTCTCGTCTCTCCTCCCAAAGTCTTGAGTGTGTCAGACACTGTGACTCAGTAACTCAGGCCTCTCCCTCCTCTAGGTTACAGTGACCTGGGCGTGTCAGAGACCCCCTCTCCTGTATAGCCTGTTGGTGACTCGCTGCAGTGACATGCACTGTGAGGAGTTCTGTGTGTATAAAGGGACCAGTCCAGAGCACTCTGCCTTCCTGCCCCCTGGGTTCAGATCAGGTCGATACAGGGTGTCAGCATCCATTACTGTAGAAGACCACCAGGGGGCAGCAATCACCGCTCTCAACAAGTAAGGCCCATTATGACGCACTGTGAAGATGAATTTATGCATGTGTGTGGGTTCTTATCATGTGTGTGTGTCTGTGTGTGTGTCTGTGTGTGTGGGTTCTTATCATGTGTGTGTGTCTGTGTGTGTGTCTGTGTGTGTGGGTTCTTATCATGTGTGTGTGTCTGTGTGTGTGTCTGTGTGTCTGTGTGTGTGTCTGTGTGTGTGGGTTCTTATCATGTGTGTGTGTGTGTCTGTGTGTGGGTTCTTATGATGTGTGTGTGTCTGTGTGTTTGTGTGTGTGTCTGTGTGTGTGGGTTCTTATCATGTGTGTGTGTCTGTGTGTGTGTCTGTGTGTGTGGGTTCTTATCATGTGTGTGTGTCTGTGTGTGTGGGTTCTTATCATGTGTGTGTGTCTGTGTGTGTGGGTTCTTATCATGTGTGTGTGTCTGTGTGTGTGTTTTGTTACTGTGTGTGTCCCTAGGTCTGTGGACGTGGTTCTTCCAGACAGTCCTCCAGGCTACAGCAGCCTGCCCCACTGGCTCAGTGAGCTGACCTCCACCACACTCAGACAGCTACTGAAACAGGAGACTCACAGAGGGTCAGAGAGCTGTCCCTGGCCCTGATCACTGTTCTCAATGAGGTAGGATACTATCTATCTATCTATCTATCTATCTATCTATCTATCTATCTATCTATCTATCTATCTATCTATCTATCTATCTATCTATCTATCTATCTATCTATCTGTCTGTCTATCTGTCTGTCTGTCTGTCTGTCTGTCTGTCTGTCTGTCTGTCTGTCTGTCTGTCTGTCTGTCTGTCTGTCTATCTATCTATCTATCTATCTATCTATCTATCTATCTATGTCTGTTTATCTCTCTCCCCTGTATGTCTGTTTATCTCTCTCTCCTCCTGTATGTCTGTTTATCTCTCTCTCCTCCTGTATGTCTGTTTATCTCTCCTCCTGTATGTCTGTTTATCTCTCTCTCTCTCTCCTCCTGTATGTCTGTTTATCTCTCTCTCTCTCTCCTCCTGTATGTCTGTTTATCTCTCTCTCTCTCCTCCTGTATGTCTGTTTATCTCTCTCTCTCCTCCTGTATGTCTGTTTATCTCTCTCTCTCTCCTCCTGTATGTCTGTTTATCTCTCTCTCTCCTCCTGTATGTCTGTTTATCTCTCCTCCTGTATGTCTGTTTATCTCTCTCCTCCTGTATGTCTGTTTATCTCTTCTCTCTCTCCTCCTGTATGTCTGTTTATCTCTCTCTCTCTCCTCCTGTATGTCTGTTTATCTCTCTCTCTCCTCCTGTATGTCTGTTTATCTCTCTCTCTCCTCCTGTATGTCTGTTTATCTCTCTCTCTCCTGTATGTCTGTTTATCTCTCTCTCTCTCCTCCTGTATGTCTGTTTATCTCTCTCTCCTCCTGTATGTCTGTTTATCTCTCTCTCCTCCTGTATGTCTGTTTCTCTCTCTCTCCTCCTGTATGTCTGTTTCTCTCTCTCTCCTCCTGTATGTCTGTTTCTCTCTCTCCTCCTGTATGTCTGTTTATCTCTCTCTCCTCCTGTATGTCTGTTTATGGATCTTATCATGTGGGAATATAGACAGACAGACTGGGAATGAATTAATATAGACCCACAGACTGGGAATGAATTAATATAGAAACACAGACTGGGAATTAGTCTGCCAACAGCTAGCCAACAGCTAGCCAACAGCTAGCCAACGCCTACTGAATATAACTTCCGCACTCAACAACCTATATGTCTGTCTCCGCTCTCTCCACAGGTAGTATCACATTTTCATTTCATTTCATTACAGCACCGGTTTGATTTGTCTGATCTCTCTCTCCCTAGCTATGTCTGTCTCTGTGTATCAAAGATATGTCTGTCTAGAGCGATTTTCTAGGTTAGCTAGCCTATATGTCTGTCTCTCTTTAACGCAACGTAACGTCTCAACACTGCTAGCTAGCCAGCTATCTGTCCCCGAATAGCAGCACTGTAGAAACTATTACACTCTCGGAACCCTGATTATGTCTGTCAACAACGCAGCCACTGCCATAGTCTACAAAGTCAACAACGCAGCCAATGCCAGCTAGCCTACTTCAGCAGTACTGTATCATTTTAATCATTTTAGTCAATAAGATTCTTGCCGTGTATTAACTTTCTGAACATTCTCCCCTATAGTCCACTTGTCATTCCAATCTCCTTGCATTAGTATGTCTCTTCTGTAGCCTGTCAACTATGTGTCTGTCTATCCCTGTATGTCTCCTCTCTGCACAGACCATATATGTCTGCTTCCACTATATGTCTGTCTCTCTCTCCCCTAATGTCTGGTCCCAGCTCTCTCCCCTACGTGGATGTCTGTCTCTCTCTAGCCTCTGAACTGTCTGTCTCTATCCAACAAGGCAGAGTTCATCTCAGCCTATGCCTCCCTCCAGTCCTCGACTCTGGCACTGTCTGAAACATGGATCACCACAGATAACACTATATGTCTGTCTCTCTCTCTCCCACGTATGTCTCGCACTCTCCCCGAGATATGGTCTGTCGGGATCCTCATCTCTCCCAAGTGGTCATCTCTCTCTTTCTCCCCTTACCCATGTCTGTCTATCGCCTCCTTTGAATTTCATGCTGTCACAGTTACCAGCCCTTTATGTCTTAACATCCTTATCATTTATCGCCCTCCAGGTCTCGGAGAGTCTCATCTCCCTTATGTCTGTAAGCTCCTTTCCTGAGGACGGCTCACCTCTCACAGTGCTGGGCTCTTTAACCTCCCCACGTCTATGTTGACTCATTCCTCTCTCCTCCTTCTGTCTCCACTCCTCTCCCTTTGACCTCCCTCTCACCTTCCCCCTATATGTCAGTCAATATGCTCGACCTCATCTTTACTGATGCTGTTCTTCCACTAACCTCATTGCAACTCCCTCCAAGTCTCCGACCACTACCTTGTATATGTCTTCCCTCTCTCTCTCATCCTGTATGTCCCACACTCTCCCCTGATGTCTATCTCTCTCTCCCCCTATATGTCTGTCTCTCTCTCCCCCTATATGTCTGTCTCTCTTCCATCCTATATCTCTTCCTCTGCTCAAACCTTCTCCAACCTATCTCCTGATTCTGCCTCCTCAACCCTCCTCTCCTCCCTTTCTGCATCCTTCTCTCTATGTCCCCTATCCTCCAGGCCGGCTCAGTCCTCCCCTCCTGCTCCGTGGCTCGACGACTCATTGCGAGCTCACAGAACAGGGCTCTCTCAGCCCGGAAATGTCTGTCTCTCTCTCCCCTGCGGACCTGGCATCCTTTCACTCCCTCCCTCTACATTTTCCTCCTCTGTCCCTGCTGTCTGCCACTTTCTACCACCTGTATGTCTGCATCTGCCTCTAACCCTAGGATGCTCTTTGCCACCTTCTCCTTCCTCCTGAATCCTCCTCTCCCTCCTCCCCTCTCTGCAGATGACTGTCGTCAACCATTTTGAAAATATGTCTGACATCCGATCCTCGTTTGCTCTCAAACGACATGTCTGTTCTGCTCTCACTGCCCTACCCTGTGCTCTGTCTCCCTTTCTCCCCTCTCTCTCCAGATGAAATCTCTCTCTTGTGATGTCTGTCCCAACAACCTCCCCTATATGTCTCCTCTCTTCTCCCCATATGTCTGTCCTCTCTCCCCTATATGTCTGTCTCATCAACTCATCCCTGATGTCTGGTCTCTTCCTTCCTCTTCAAGAGAGCTATATGTCTGCTCTCCCTTCTCCCTACACTGATCCCTCCGATGTCAACAACTACAGACCAGTATGTCTGTCTTTTCTTTCTCTCCAAAACTCTTATATGTCTGTCCTCAGCTCTCCCCTATATGTCTCAGAATGACCTTCTCTGATCCAAATCAGTCAGGTTTCAAGACTAGTCATTCAACTGAGACTGTCTCTTCTCTGTATCACGGAGTCGCTCCTCTCCCCTGTATGTCTCTCTCCTCTCTCTCATCCTTATGTCTGTCTCTGCTCTTCGATATGTGAACCATCAGATCCTCCTCTCCACCCTCTATGTCTGTCTCTCTCGGCCCCCACGCTGTTGCGTCCTCCCCTGACATGTCTGTCCTACCAGGTGGTCCTTCTGTAGCTCTGTCATGGCGCTTGTAACGCCAGGGTATGGGTCTGTTCCGGGACCCCCATACGTAGAATGTATGCACACATGACTGTAAGTCGCTTTATAAAATGTCTGTCTAAATGGCATATATTCCCCTATATTGTCGTGGCGAGAATCTGTCTCCTCACCACGTCTCTCACCACTGGTGTCCCCAGGGCTCTGTCTGTCTCTCCTATTCTCGCTATACACCAAGTCACTGGCTCTGTCATCTCCTCACATGGTCTCTCCTATCATTGCTATGCAGACCACATATGTCTTCTCTTTCCCCTTCTGATGACCAGGTGTCTGTCTCTGCATGTCTGGCAGACATATCATGTGGATGACGGATCACCCCTCAAGCTGAATCGGCAAGACGGAGCTGCTCTTCCTCCCTATATGTCTGTCTCCTCTCCATGATCTGTCATCACGGTCTCAACCCATATGTCTGTCCTCCTCCCAGAGCGCTAAGAACCTTGGCGTGATCCTGGACAACACCCTGTCTGTCTCTCAACTAACATATGTCTGTCTCTGGCCTCGTTCCCTATAGGTTCATGCTCTTTCTCATCCCAGAGTCTCTCTGCTCACACAGGAAGCGGCGCAGGTCCTAATCCAGGCATATGTCATCTCCCTCTGGATTACTGCAACCCTATATGGCTGGGCTCCCTGCCTGTGCCATTCCCTATATGTCATCCAGTCGCCTCTCCCGTATATGTTCAACCTTCCCCAATGTCTGTCTCTCTCACCCTATATGTCTCCTCCGCTCTCTCCACTATATTCTGTTGAACTCCCCTATATGTCATCCTCTCTCCCCAAGTCATGTCTTCTCTCTCCGGATGTCTGTGAGGGGTCTGCTCTCAGTCTCCCAGGTCTGTCTCAGGCCCTACACCCAAACAAGGGCTACTGCGTTCATCCACCTCTGGCCTGCTCGCCCCCTACCACTGAGGAAGTACATGGTGTTGCTATCAGCCCAGTCAAAACTGTTCGCTCTCTGGCCCCCAATGGTGGAACAAACGTCTCCTCACGACTCCCCAGGACAGCGGAGTCAATCTCCACCTTCCGGAGACACCTGAAACCCCACCTCTTTAAGGAATCCCTAGGATAGGATAAAGTAATCCTTCTCACCCCCTTAAAAGATTTAGATGCACTATTGTAAAGTGGCTGTTCCACTGGATGTCATAAGGTGAATGCACCATTTGTAAGTCGTCTGGATAAGAGCGTCTGCTAAATGACCTAAATGTAAATCTAAATATGTTTATCTCTCTCTCCCTATATGTCTGTCTCTCTCTCTCCCTGTATGTCTGTATCTCTCTCTCCCCTGTATGTCTGTCTTCATCTCTCTCTCCCCTGTATGTCTCTTTCTCTCTCTCTCCCTGTATGTCTGTCTCTCTCTCTCTCCCTGTATGTCTGTCTCTCTCTCTCTCCCCTGTATGTCTGTCTCTCTCTCTCCCCTGTATGTCTGTCTCTCATCTCTCTCCCCTGTATGTCTGTCTCTCTCTCTCCCCTGTATGTCTGTCTCTC
Organism: Oncorhynchus keta; assembly: GCF_023373465.1. Taxonomy (NCBI): domain Eukaryota; kingdom Metazoa; phylum Chordata; class Actinopteri; order Salmoniformes; family Salmonidae; genus Oncorhynchus; species Oncorhynchus keta. Next base: position 39,039 of record NW_026288011.1, read on the forward strand.
TCTCTCCCCTATATGTCTGTCTCTCTCTCTCCCCTATATGTCTGTCTCTTTCTCTCTCTCCCTATATGTCTGTCTCTCTCTCTCCCCTATATGTCTGTCTCTTTCTCTCTCTCCCTATATGTCTGTCTCTCTCTCCCCTATATGTCTGTCTCTCTCTCTCCCTATATGTCTGTCTCTCTCTCTCCCCTATATGTCTGTCTCTCTCTCTCCCCTGTATGTCTGTCTCTCTCTCTCCCTATATGTCTGTCTCTCTCTCTCTCCCTATATGTCTGTCTCTCTCTCTCCCCTGTATGTCTGTCTCTCTCTCTCCCCTGTATGTCTGTCTCTCTCTCTCCCCTATATGTCTGTCTCTCTCTCTCCCCTATATGTCTGTCTCTCTCTCTCCCTGTACCCATCAGTCAAGCTAATGTGTTCAGCCAGTGAGGCAGAAACCCTCAATCAGGAGAGAGAGTGATTTCCCATGGTGTTGTCTATGAATAGCGACCACCTGTTAACTACCCCTCTCCTATCCTCCCTCCTCCCTCGTCTCCTCTCTCTCTCCCCCTCTTCTCCTCTCTCTCTCCCCATCTTCTCTCTCTCTCCCCCTCATCTCCTCTCTCTCTCCCCATCTTCTCCTCTCTCTCTCCCCATCTTCTCTCTCTCTCCCCTCGTCTCTCTCTCTCTCCCCATCTTCTCTCTCTCCATCCTCTCTCTCTTCTCCCCTCTCTTCTCTCCCTCCCCCTCTTCTCTCTCTCCCCTCGTCTCTCTCTCTCTCTCCCCCTCGTCTCCTCTCTCTCCCCTCGTCTCTTCTCTCTCTCCCCTCGTCTCTCTCTCTCTCTCCCCTTGTCTCTTCTCTCTCTCCCCCTCGTCTCTTCTCTCTCTCCCCCTCGTCTCTCTCTCTCTCCCCTCGTCTCTTCTCTCTCTCCCCTCGTCTCTTCTCTCTCTCCCCCTCGTCTCCTCTCTCTCCCCCTCGTCTCTTCTCT
>NW_026288011.1:45000-80000 GCF_023373465.1 Oncorhynchus keta
CCGGGTAGGTGTAAGAGGTGGAGGTGGAAAGGTGTGGGGGGCGAGGGGAGAGAAGGGAGGAGGAGGGGCGTGAGTGTGTGTGTGTGTGGGGGTGAGTGAGTGTGTGTGTGTGTGTGGGGGGTGGGTGAGTGTGTGTGGTGGGGGGGTGTGAGTGTGGGGGTGTGAGTGTGGGGGTGTGTGTGAGTGTGGGGGGGACGTGAGTGGGGTGTGTGGGGGCATGAGAGCGGATCGGCGGGAGGGGGTGTGTGGGGGACGTGAGTGGGGGTGTGAGTGTGTTTGTAGGGGGGTTGTGAGTGTGTGTGGGGTGTGTGAGTGTGTGGGTGTGAGTGTGTGTGTGGGGGACGTGATAGAGGAGAGAAGGGAGGGTGTGTGAGTGTGTGGCTGTGAGTGTGGGTGTGGGGGTGTGTGAGTGTGTGTGTGGGGGACGTGATAGAGGAGAGAAGGGAGGGTGTGTGTGTGTGGCGGGGTGAGAGAGGAGAGATGGGAGGGGGTGTGTGTGGTCTTGTAGGTTGGAGAACTGAATTTTAAATCTTAAATCAGACACTAATGTTTTCTATTCTGTTCTGTTCTATTAAATAAAGTTATTATATTCTGTTCTATTAAATAAAGTTATTATATTCTGTTCTATTATATAAAGTTATTATATTCTGTTCTATTATATAAAGTTATTATATTCTGTTCTATTATATAAAGTTATTATATTCTGTTCTATTAAATAAAGTTATTATATTCTGTTCTATTAAATAAAGTTATTATATTCTGTTCTATTAAATAAAGTTATTATATTCTGTTCTATTAAATAAAGTTATTATATTCTGTTCTATTAAATAAAGTTATTATATTCTGTTCTATTAAATAAAGTTATTTTATTATGTTCTATTATATAAAGCTCTATACTGTTGTGTTCTATTATATAAAGTTGTATTGGTCTGTGTTCTCCCCAGAGTGCAGACGGTTCTCCATCCCCAGAGCCTTCAACAACAGTCTGAGCAGAGCAGCTACCAGCGTGGTACAACTCATGTTCCAGGTGAGTGTGTGAGAGTGAATGTGTGTGTGTGTGTGTGTGTGTGTGTGTGTGTGTGTGTGTGTGTGTGTGTGTGTGTGTGTGTGTGTGTGTGTGTGTGTGTGTGTGTGTGTGTGTGTGTGTGTGTGTGTGTGTGTGTGTGTGTGTGTGTGTGTGTGAGAGTGACTGTCCGTCAAAGTACCCATGTACACATTCATCAAGTCATCATAGATGTGTATTCCTTCATACATGTTTTAATCTCCCTCCCTCCCATCCTCCCTCCCTCTCCCTCCCTCCCCTCTCCCTCCCCCTCCCTCCCTCCCTCCCTCCCTCCCTCCCTCCCTCCCTCCCTCCCTCCCTCCCTCCCTCCCTCCCCCCTCTCCCTCCCTCCCTCCCCATCTCTCCCCTCTCCAGGTGGAGCCCAACCCGTTCCCCTTTAACTTTGTGGCTAACTACACAGTCAGTACCGAGGTATGGACTTGTTTCTTATTTATTTATACTGTCTGTATGATGTGTTTTCTATTATGGAGGATTCATGATGTTGATATCAATGTCTTCTAATCCTAATTCTAATCAATCGTAATATAATCCTAATTCTAATCAATCCTATTCTAATCCTAATTCTAATCAATCCTAATCTAATCCTAATTCTAATCAATCCTAATATAATCCTAATTCTAATCAATCCTAATCCTAATTGTAATCAACACTAATCTTTTCTAATCCTAATTCTAATCAATCGTAATATAATCCTAATTCTAATCAATCCTATTCTAATCCTAATTCTAATCAATCCTAATCTAATCCTAATTCTAATCAATCCTAATATAATCCTAATTCTAATCAATCCTAATCCTAATTGTAATCAACACTAATCTTTTCTAATCCTAATTCTAATCCTAATTGTAATCAATCCTAATTTTATTCTAATCCTAATTCTAATCGATCCTAATCTATTCTAATCCTAATTCTATTCTAATCCTAATCTACTATAGGTGGCCTCCATGGAGTTCCGGGCAGAGAACGGTTCCCAGATCCCAATCTCAGACCTCGACGACAACCAAGCCATCACCGTTGCCGTGAACAATGGCAGCGCCACCGACAGCAATGGGGCAGGGGTGACGGGAGTCCCTTTAGCCAGGGCCATTAACGTGAGCCGGTGTGACTCTGTCATCGTACGAGTCAGCGCCGGTAACTCCAACCAGCAGGCCGGACTGTTCATCCAACTCAACTTCACCACCCTGGACGGTAAGAATCATAGGAATAGAATCACAATAGAAACAGAATCACAACAGACATAGATTCACACTAGAATCACAATATAAATAGAATCACAATAGGAATAGAATCACAATAGACATAGATTCACACTAGAATCACAATATAAATAGAATCACAACAGGAATAGAATCACAATAGAAACAGAATCACAATAGAAATAGAATCACAATAGAAACACAATAGAAACAGAATCACAATAGAAACAGAAATAGAATCACAATAGAAATAGAATCACAATAGAAACACAATAGAAACAGAATCACAATAGAAACAGAAATAGAATCACAATAGAAACATAATCACAATAGAAACAGAATCACAATAGACATAGATTCACACTAGAATCACAATATAAAAAGAATGACAATAGAAATAGAATCACAATATAAATAGAATCACACTAGAATCACAATAGGAATAGAATCACAATAGAAACAGAATCACAACAGACATAGATTCACACTAGAATCACAATATAAATAGAATCACAATAGGAATAGAATCACAATAGACATAGATTCACACTAGAATCACAATATAAATAGAATCACAACAGGAATAGAATCACAGTAGGAATATAATCACAATAGAAACAGAATCACAATATAATCACAATAGGAATAGAATCGCAATATAAATAGAATCCCAATAGAAAAATAATCAATAGAAACAGAATCACAATATAATCACAATATAGAATCACAATAGGAATAGAATCACAATAGAAATGGAATCACAATATAAATAGAATCACAATATAAATAGAATCACATTAGAAACATAATCACAATAGAATCACTATATAAATATAATCACAATAGGAATATAGTCACAATAGAAACAGAATCACAATATAATCACAATAGAAACAGAATCACAATAGGAACAGAATCACAATAGGAACTGCATCACAATAGAATCATAGTGACGATATACATAGAATCACAATAGAAACAGCATCACAATAGAAACATAGTGACGATATACATAGAATCACAATAGAAACAGCATCACAATAGAAACATAGTGACGATATACATAGAATCACAATAGGAACAGAATAGAATCAATGACGATATACATAGAATCACAATAGGAACAATCACAGAATCACAATAGGAACAGCATCACAATAGGAACAATCACAATAGGAACAGCATCACAATAGGAACAGCATCACAATAGGAACAGAATCACAATAGAAACAGAATCACAATAGAATCACAATAGAATCACAATAGAACAGCATCACAATAGAATCACAATAGAAACAGAATCACAATATAATCACAATAGAAACAGAATCACAATAGGAACAGAATCACAATAGGAACTGCATCACAATAGAAACATAGTGACGATATACATAGAATCACAATAGAAACAGCATCACAATAGAAACATAGTGACGATATACATAGAATCACAATAGAAACAGCATCACAATAGAAACATAGTGACGATATACATAGAATCACAATAGGAACAGCATCACAATAGAAACATAGTGACGATATACATAGAATCACAATAGAAACAGCATCACAATAGAAACATAGTGACGATATACATAGAATCACAATAGAAACAGCATCACAATAGGAACAGATTCACAATAGACACAGAATCACAATAGGAACAGAATCACAATAGGAACAGCATCACAATAGGAACAGATTCACAATAGAAACAGAATCACAATAGAAACAGAATCACAATAGAATCACAATAGGAACAGCATACATAGAATCACAATAGGAACAGAACAGAACATCACAATAGAAACAGAATCACAATAGAACAATCACAATAGGAACAGCATCACAATAGGAACTGCATCACAATAGGAACAGAATCACAATAGAAACAGAATCACAATAGAATCACAATAGGAACAGCATCACAATAGGAACAGCATCACAATAGGAACAGAATCACAATAGAATCACAATAGAAACAGAATCACAATAGAATCACAATAGGAACAGCATCACAATAGGAACAGCATCACAATAGGAACAGCATCACAATAGGAACAGAATCACAATAGAAACAGAATCACAATAGAAACAGAATCACAATAGAATCACAATAGAATCACAATAGGAACAGCATCACAATCACAATAGAAACAGAAACAGAATCACAATAGGAACAGCATCACAATAGAATCATAGTGACGATATACATAGAATCACAATAGAAACAGAATCACAATAGAATCACAATAGAACAGCATCACAATAGGAACAGCAACAATAGGAACAGCATCACAATAGGAACAGCATCACAATAGGAACAGAATCACAATAGAAACAGAATCACAATAGGAACAGCATCACAATAGGAACAGCATCACAATAGAACAGAATCACAATAGAAACAGAATCACAATAGAAACAATAGAATCACAATAGGAACAGCATCACAATAGGAACAGCATCACAATAGGAACAGCATCACAATAGGAACAGAATCACAATAGAAACAGAATCACAATAGGAACAGCATCACAATAGGAACAGCATCACAATAGCATCAAGAAACAGAATCACAATAGGAACAGCATCACAATAGGAACAGCATCACAATAGGAACAATCACAATATCACAATAGAAACAGAATAGAAACAGAATCACAATAGGAACAGCATCACAATAGGAACAGCATCACAATAGGAACAGCATCACAATAGGAACAGCATCACAATAGGAACAGAATCACAATAGGAACAGCATCACAATAGAAACAGCATCACAATAGGAACAGATTCACAATAGACACAGAATCACAATAGGAACAGAATCACAATAGGAACAGCATCACAATAGGAACAGATTCACAATAGAAACAGAATCACAATATAATACCTATTCCCACTTTAGCTGTACCTCTTTATAGTAAGTTTGCAGGGTATGTGGGACTAAATTGTATTTTTCAATTGCCAAATCAAGTCAAATAAGTAATTGACATTTTTGGGATATCAATAAAGTTGTATTGAATTGAATAGTGTATAGGGGCAGTATTTAGGGGATGTACAGAGAGGGGGTAAACTCACCCCTATCCCCTACTCCTCTCCAGACGGGGTGAGGTCAGAGGTGAGCGAGGCGGACCCCTCCATCATGACCTACCTCCACTCCTCCAACTGGCCCAACGAGTTCAACTTCACAGACAGGAAACGCATCACACTCAGCATGACCAGGGGGCGGGACCTGGACCACAGGAAGTACACCTTCTTCCTGTCCCCAGAGTGAGTGGTTGCCACAGTGATATGGAATGAGTCAATGTTCCTTCTATGGACTGCCACGCAGAATTAATATCAGCCCGAATTAATATCAGCCCGCGCAGACCTCAACTTTTTAGTTTTCCCCGTTAACACTATCGTTTCCCTGTGAGAATTGTGCTCGAATCAACGCAATATTAGCCACTTTCAATGTAACATACCGAAACAATCTGAACTATGTAAGACTTAGTATGCAAAACTAACTGTGAAAGAGATGTTGTTGTATGCAGAACGCATCGGAGTAGGATTCTATTGCATTGACACACACTACTCCATACCGTACTCAATACAGACCGGCGCGCAATAACCAATCAGAGCTGCAGTAGGCCTATATTCAAATAGGCCATTGCCATATATGGATCTGTGCCATTCACTTTGAACTGGACTGTGTCTACAGCATGAGCGGTCGTGGGTAGATGCGCTTGTTTTGAGATCAAAGCAAGAGCTGCGTGTAGGGATGTTCATATTCTTTGCTCGTTGGTTAGTTATCAGCCCAGTTATAGATCAGTTGTAGTCAGCATTAGGGGAGTGATTGCTTCCTACAAGACACAACACGTGTGCATTTCTAGACATCATTTGAAAAGCAAGTCCGGTAAAGAGCTTTTTTGTCTTAAAGGGGCATTTGAGACAGGCTTGAATAAGCTAAGTAGCCAATCGGCAGAGGGAAGCATAATTAGTCGGATTCTCTGTAATAATGGGATGAGAATAATGATGCATTTTATTTCATAAAGTGGTTTCTTGCATCAAACGACTCAACAACATTTTCAGTCACCTCCTTGTCTGAAGGACAAGTGGATAAACAGGTTCATGTCAACAAGCCCTGAATGTGTTTTTCAAACGTCTCATAGAATGTAGCCAACATTGAACACCACACATTGGCTGCTACTGTAGGCTGAATGATAGAACAGCTATTTCCATGTTAAAATGTTATGAGATGCATTTTCTCCATGGTTTTGATGGTAGGCCCCTCTGGTAGTCCTACATTATGATCAAATAGCCACAGTAGCCTACTTGATCACTGTTAAAACTGTAACTTAAAGTAGGTACAGCCTCAGTGTTCACAGTAAAACTGTAACTTAAAGCTGGTACAGCCTCAGTGTTCACAGTAAAACTGTAACTTAAAGCTGGTACAGCCTCAGTGTTCACAGTAAAACTGTAACTTAACGCGGGTACAGCCTCAGTGTTCACAGTAAAACTGTAACTTAAAGCTGGTACTGCAGTGTTCACAGTAAATCTGTAAGCCGGGTACAGCCTCAGTGTTCACAGTAAATCTGTAACTTAAAGCTGGTACAGCCTCAGTGTTCACAGTAAAACTGTAACTTAAAGCTGGTACAGCCTCAGTGTTCACAGTAAAACTGTAACTTAAAGCTGGTACAGCCTCAGTGTTCACAGTAAAACTGTAACTTAAAGCTGGTACAGCCTCAGTGTTCACAGTAAAACTGTAACTTAAAGCTGGTACAGCCTCAGTGTTCACAGTAAAACTGTAACTTAAAGCTGGTACAGCCTCAGTGTTCACAGTAAAACTGTAACTTAAAGCTGGTACAGCCTCAGTGTTCACAGTAAAACTGTAACTTAAAGCTGGTACAGCCTCAGTGTTCACAGTAAAACTGTAACTTAAAGCTGGTACAGCCTCAGTGTTCACAGTAAAACTGTAACTTAAAGCTGGTACAGCCTCAGTGTTCACAGTAAAACTGTAACTTAAAGCTGGTACAGCCTCAGTGTTCACAGTAAAACTGTAACTTAAAGCTGGTACAGCCTCAGTGTTCACAGTAAAACTGTAACTTAAAGCTGGTACAGCCTCAGTGTTCACAGTAAAACTGTAACTTAAAGCTGGTACAGCCTCAGTGTTCACAGTAAATCTGTAACTTAAAGCTGGTACAGCCTCAGTGTTCACAGTAAAACTGTAACTTAAAGCTGGTACAGCCTCAGTGTTCACAGTAAAACTGTAACTTAAAGCTGGTACAGCCTCAGTGTTCACAGTAAATCTGTAACTTAAAGCTGGTACAGCCTCAGTGTTCACAGTAAAACTGTAACTTAAAGCTGGTACAGCCTCAGTGTTCACAGTAAAACTGTAACTTAAAGTAGGTACAGCCTCAGTGTTCACAGTAAATCTGTAACTTAAAGCTGGTACAGCCTCAGTGTTCACAGTAAAACTGTAACTTAAAGCTGGTACAGCCTCAGTGTTCACAGTAAATCTGTAACTTAAAGCTGGTACAGCCTCAGTGTTCACAGTAAAACTGTAACTTAAAGCTGGTACAGCCTCAGTGTTCACAGTAAAACTGTAACTTAAAGCTGGTACAGCCTCAGTGTTCACAGTAAACGCGCTCAGCAGACCTGACACTCAGTGCAGAGAGCAGTTAGAGGGAACAGTGGTCGTGACCCTACTATGAATATTACAGATTACTGTATCCAGGCACTGCCCTTGGGCCTTATTGCTTCATTGTATCTCTCTTTCTCTTTATTTCTCTCTCTTTCTCTGTCCCTCTGTCTCTGTCTGTCTAAGTGGTCTCTCTCTGTCTCTGTCTCTCTCGTCTGTCTAAGTGGTCTCTCTCTGTCTCTCTCGTCTGTCGAAGTGGTCTTTGCTCTGTCTCTCTCTAGTGTCTAAGCGGTCTCTCTCTGTCTCTCTCGTCTGTCTAAGTGGTCTCCCTCATCTGTCTAAGCGGTCTCTCTCTGTCTCTCTCATCTGTCTAAGTGGTCTCTCGTCTGTCTAAGCGGTCTCTCTCTGTCTCTCTCGTCTGTCTAAGTGGTCTCTCTCTGTCTCTCTTGTCTGTCTAAGCGGTCTCTCTGTCTCTCTCGTCTGTCTAAGTGGTCTCTCTCTTGTCTAAGCGGCCTCTCTCTGTCTCTCTCGTCTGTCTAAGTGGTCTCCCTCATCTGTCTAAGCGGTCTCTCTCTGTCTCTCTCATCTGTCTAAGTGGTCTCTCGTCTGTCTAAGCGGTCTCTCTCTGTCTCTCTCGTCTGTCTAAGTGGTCTCTCTCTGTCTCTCTTGTCTGTCTAAGCGGTCTCTCTGTCTCTCTCGTCTGTCTAAGTGGTCTCTCTCATCTGTCTAAGTGGTCTCTCTGTCTCTCTCTAGTGTCTAAGCGGTCTCTCTTGTCTGTCTAAGTGGTCTCTCTCTTGTCTGTCTAAGTGATCTCTCTCTGTCTCTCTTTTCTGTCTAAGTGATCTCTCTCTGTCTCTCTTTTCTGTCTAAGTGGTCTCTCTCTGTTTCTGTCTCTCTTGTCTGTCTAAGTGGTTTCGCTCTGTCTCTCTTGTCTGTCTAAGTGGTCTCTCTGTCTCTCTCGTCTGTCTAAGTGGTCTCGCTCTGTCTCTCTCTAGTGTCTAAGCGGTCTCTCTCTGTCTCTCGTCTGTCTAAGTGGTCTCCCTCATCTGTCTAAGCGGTCTCTCTCTGTCTCTCTCGTCTGTCTAAGTGGTCTCTCTCGTCTGTCTAAGCGGTCTCTCTCTGTCTCTCTCGTCTGTCTAAGTGGTCTCTTTCTGTCTCTCTTGTCTGTCTAAGTGGTCTCTCTGTCTCTCGTCTGTCTAAGTGGTCTCTCTCATCTGTCTAAGTGGTCTCTCTCTGTCTCTCTCGTCTGTCTAAGCGGTCTTTCTCTATATCTCTCGTCTCTCGTCTGTCAACGCTGTCTCTCTACTCTGGATGTCTTATGTTAAGTCATGAGATTACCTTCCTCTTGTCAAGAGAGTGAAACACTTCAGTAGAGACTACTGTAAATGCTGTGTATACATGTCAACCATTTTACTCAGATCTAACCAACCACCCCTCTCTCTTCTCCGGTTGCCCAGGTCCCATGACACGACCCTGGACTACTATGTCAACGTGACAACGGGCTGTACCACTGACTCCCCCAGCGCGGGGGTGCGTCTGGAGGTGGGTGTTTGTTAAAACTTAAATGTATAACTAATTAACACGTACAGGACAGTTTATTAGGTACACCACCCTGTTCAGGAAGATGGTTAACACCTACAGTACAGTTTATTAGGTACACCACCCTGTTCAGGAAGATGGTTAACACCTACAGTACAGTTTATTAGGTACACCACCCTGTTCAGGAAGATGGTTAACTCCTACAGGACAGTTTATTAGGTACACCACCCTGTTCAGGAAGATGGTTAACACCTACAGTACAGTTTATTAGGTACACCACCCTGTTCAGGAAGATGGTTAACACGTACAGGACAGTTTATTAGGTACACCACCCTGTTCAGGAAGATGGTTAACACCTACAGTACAGTTTATTAGGTACACCACCCTGTTCAGGAAGATGGTTAACACCTACAGTACAGTTTATTAGGTACACCACCCTGTTCAGGAAGATGGTTAACTCCTACAGACAGTGAGCCACATGTCCAGGGCTTGATATAAAACAGGCAGACAGGCATCAAGGCATTCAGTTACTGTTCCATTGAACGTTACAATGGACAAAACTAGTGACCTAAGAGACTCTGAGTGTGGTATGATCGTTGGTGCCAGGTACGCCAGATCCAGTATCTCAGAAACGTCCCTCCTGGGCTTTTCACACACTACAGTCTAGGGTTTACAGAGAATGATGTGTGAAGAATGAACACAAAACATCCAGTCAGCGGCAGTCCTGTGGGAGGAAAACAGCTCGTTGATGAGAGAAGTCGAAAGAGAATGGCAAGAATCGTGCAAGCGAACATTCAGGGCCATAAACAGACACATGACGACACAATACAACAGTGTTGTGCAGAACGGCATCTCAGATCCTTGTCCCGGATTGGCCAATACAGCAGACGACCACACCGGGTTCCACTCCTATCAGCTAAAAACAAGAAGAAGCGTCTCCAGTGGACACGCCATCACCAACACTGGACAGCTGACCCATGTGGGAAATGTTTCCTAGCACACGTTAGGTCTCTTGATACCAACGGAGCACCGATGGAACGCCACAGCCAATCAGAATGTTGTTGCTGACCAAACCCAATAGAACATCTCTGGGATGAGATGGAGCGTGCTGTTGGCAGCATGAATGTACCAGAATCCATGACCCGAAGAGTTTGGGCTGTTCTGGAGGCTAAAAGGGTGGGGGGTCTGACCGGGTACTAGATGGGTGTACCTAACTATCCGGTGAGTGTATATGTACTTGATAGAATCTGTTGTTTAACAAGAAGGAAACCAAGTGTTGACTTACGTTGAAAACCCCAACCTTCCCTTCTAAATATCTCTCTGACTCATTCCATCCCTTCTAAATATCTCTCTGACTCATTCCATACCTTCTAAATATCTCTCTGACTCATTCCGTCCCTTCTAAATATCTCTCTGACTCATTCCATCCCTTCTAAATATCTCTCTGACTCATTCCGTCCCTTCTAAATATCTCTCTGACTCATTCCATCCCTTCTAAATATCTCTCTGACTCATTCCATCCCTTCTAAATATCTCTCTGACTCATTCCATCCCTTCTAAATATCTCTCTGACTCATTCCGTCCCTTCTAAATATCTCTCTGACTCATTCCATCCCTTCTAAATATCTCTCTGACTCATTCCGTCCCTTCTAAATATCTCTCTGACTCATTCCATCCCTTCTAAATATCTCTCTGACTCATTCCGTCCCTTCTAAATATCTCTCTGACTCATTCCATCCCTTCTCTAGGTGGGTGTGTTTACGTCCCTGTGCCAGTACTTCAGCGAGAGCGCCAAGCTGTGGCGTACGGACGGCATGGTGCCACTGGCAGAGACTAATGCCAGCCGGGCCGTCTGCAGCACCCGCCACCTCACAGCCTTCGCTGCCAGTCTCTTCGTTCCACCTGATGCTGTCACCTTCATACGGCCTGTAAGTAGAGGCTGCAGGTAGCCTAGTGGTTAGAGTGTAGGGGCTGCAGGTAGCCTAGTGGTTAGAGTGTAGGGGCTGCAGGTAGCCTAGTGGTTAGAGTGTAGGGGCTGCAGGTAGCCTAGTGGTTAGAGTGTAGGGGCTGCAGGTAGCCTAGTGGTTAGAGTGTAGAGGCTGCAGGTAGCCTAGTGGTTAGAGTAGGGGTGCAGGTAGCCTAGTGGTTAGAGTGTAGAGGCTAGCCTAGTGGTTAGAGTGTAGGGGCTGCAGGTAGCCTAGTGGTTAAAGGGGCTGCAGGTAGCCTAGTGGTTAAAGTGTAGGGGCTGCAGGTTCCAGTGGTTAGATGTCATAAGGCTGCAGGTAGCCTAGTGGTTTGTAGAGGCTGCAGGTAGCCTAGTGGTTAAGTGAGCAGGTAGCCTAGTGGTTAAATGGGGCTTAAATGTAGTGGTTAAATGTAGAGGCTGCAGGTAGCCTAGTGGTTAGAGTGTAGGGGCTGCAGGTAGCCTAGTGGTTAGAGTGTAGGGGCTGCAGGTAGCCTAGTGGTTAGAGTGTAGAGGCTGCAGGTAGCCTAGTGGTTAGAGGCTGCAGGTAGCCTAGAGGCTGCAGGTAGCCTAGTGGTTAGAGTGTAGAGGCTGCAGGTAGCCTAGTGGTTAGAGTGTAGGGGCTGCAGGTAGCCTAGTGGTTAGAGTGTAGGGGCTGCAGGTAGCCTAGTGGTTAGAGTGTAGGGGCTGCAGGTAGCCTAGTGGTTAGAGTGTAGAGGCTGCAGGTAGCCTAGTGGTTAGAGTGTAGAGGCTGCAGGTAGCCTAGTGGTTAGAGTGTAGGGGCTGCAGGTAGCCTAGTGGTTAGAGTGTAGAGGCTGCAGGTAGCCTAGTGGTTAGAGTGTAGGGGCTGCAGGTAGCCTAGTGGTTAGAGTGTAGGGGCTGCAGGTAGCCTAGTGGTTAGAGTGTAGGGGCTGCAGGTAGCCTAGTGGTTAGAGCGTTTGGCCAGGAACCTAAAGGCTGCTAGATCAAATCCCGAGCTGACAAGGTTGTTCTGCCCTGAGCAAGGCAGTTAACACACTGTTCCCCGGTAGGCCATCATTGTAAATAATAATTTGTTCTTAACTGACTTGCCTAGTTAAATAAAGCTTAAATGTTTTATTTTTAAAGTAGAGATATACCTGATAAACACACACACCTGATAATACACACAGATGGCACCGACAGAGATGGTCTCCTCGCTTCTAGTCCTTAGGAAACTATGCATTATTTTGTTTTTTTTATATATATTATTTCTTACATTATTAGCTCAGAAAATCTTAAGTGTTATTACATTCAGCCGGGAAGAACTATTCGATATCAGAGCGACGTCAACTTACCAACATTATGACCAGGAATACGAAGTGGATCCTTTGTTCGGTTCACCACCCAGGACATTGGATCTAATCCACGTCACGGACACTGACGTCTTGCTTCCAGACAAACTAAACACCTTTTTTGCCTGCTTTGAGGATAATACATTGCCACCGATGCGACCCGCTTCCAAGGACTGCAGGCCTCCCCTCTCCTTCTCCGTGGCCGTTGTAAGTAAGACATCTAAATGTGTTAACCCTCCCAAGGCTACTGGCCCAGACGGTATCCCTCAGAGCATGCCCAGACCAGCTGGCTGATGTGTTTACGGACATATTCAATCAATCCCTATACCAGTCTACTGTCCCCACATGCTTCAAGATGGCCACCATTGTTCCTGTACCCAAGAAGGCAAAGATAACTGAACTAAATGACTATCACCCCGTAACACTCACTTCTGTCATCATGAAGTGCTTTGAGAGACGAGTCAAGGATCATATCACCTCCACCTTACCGGCCACCCTAGACCCAATTCAGTTTGCATACCGCCCCAACAGGTCCACAGACGATGCAATCGCACACTGCCCTATCCCATCTGGACAAGAGGAATACCTATGTCAGAATGCTGTTCGTTGACTACAGCTCAGCCTTCAACACCATAGTACCCTCCAAGCTCATCATTAAGCTTGAGGCCCTGGGTCTTGACCCCGCCCTGTGTAATTGGGTCCGGGGCTTTGACGGGCCGCCCCCAGGTGGTGAGGGTAGGAAACAACATCCCCACTTCGCTGATCCTCAACACTGGGGCCCCACAAGGGTGCGTGCTCAGCCTCCTCCTGTACTCCCTGTTCACCCATGACTGCGTGGCCATGCACGCCTCCAACCAAATCATCAAGTTTGTAGACGACACTACAGTGGTAGGCTTGATTACCAACAACAACGAGACGGCCTACAGGGAGGAGGTGAGGACACTCGGAGTGTGGTGTCAGGAAAACAACCTCTCACTCAACGTCAACAAAACAAAGGAGATGATCGTGGACTTCAGGAAACAGCAGAGGGAGCCCCCCCCTATCCACATCGATGGGACAGTAGTGGAGAAGGTGGAAAGTTTTAAGTTCCTCGGCGTACACATCACAGACAAACTGAAATGGTCCACCCACACAGACAGTGTAGTGAAGAAGGCTCAACAGCGCCTCTTGAACCTCCGGAGGCTGAAGAAATTTGGCTCGCACAACGCATCACCGGGGGCGCCCTCCAGGACACCTACAGCACCCGTTCTCACAGGAAGGACAAAAATATCATCAAGGACAACAACCACCCGAGCCACTGCCTGTTCACCCCGCTACCATCCAGAAGGCGAGGTCAGTAGAGGTGCATCAAAGCTGGGACCGAGAGACTGAAAAACAGCCTCTATCTCAAGGCCCTCAGACTGTTAAACAGCCACCACTAACACAGAGAGGCTGCTGCCTACATACAGACTCAAATCATTGGCCACTTTAATAAATGGATCACTAGTCACTTTAAATAATACATATAAATGTTTACATATCTTACATGACTCATTTCATACCATCTATTGCATCTGGCCTTTGCCGCTACATGCACATATTCTCATCCCATCCCTTCAGATGTGTGTGTATAAGGTGGTTGTTGTGGAAGTGTTACATTACTTGTTAGATATCACTGCACTGTCGGAACTAGAAGCATTTCGCTACACTCGCGTTAACATCTGCTAACCATGTGACCAATAACATGTGATTTATAGTTGACACATCTGATCCGAGCCAACCGCCTGAGGAAACACACTGTAATGTTACGATGCCCTACTGTGAAATCAGCTGACTTTCACACACACATCTCCTCTCCTCTCGTCCTTTAGGAGCAGGGGGTTCCCAGCCTCGTGGTGTTGTTGACGTGTGTGGTGGGGTTGCTGTGTTACGCCGTGGCGGCGGCCATCTTACATAAACTGGACCAGCTGGACCTGAGGAGGGCGGGGACGGTGCCGCTCTGTGGACACGACGGAACATTCAAGTACGAGGTGCAGGTCAAGACCGGCTTCAGCCGCGGGGCAGGTGAGAAGGCAAAGGTTACGGATTCAAATGGAAAGAAATTGGACTTTTAATCACAAAGGGCAGAAACATATCACATAATTATTACATGCTGTGTATATCTAACTCCTCCCCCTGTCTGCTAGGCACGTCAGCACATGTAGGCATCAGTGTGTACGGCTGTGAGGGGCGTAGCGGGCATCGACACCTGGACAGCCCCGGGGCCTTCGCACGTAACGGACTGGACATCTTCCACATCGCCACGGAAACTAGCCTGGGCAGCGTCTGGAAGATCCGCGTCTGGCACGACAACAAGGGTAGGAGGACACACACACTAACACACACACTAACACACACACTAACACACACACTAACACACACACTAACACACACACTAACACACACACTAACACACACACTAACACACACACTAACACACACACTAACACACACGCTAACACACATACTAACACACACACTAACACACACACTAACACACACACTAACACACACACTAACACACACACTAACACACATACTAACACACACACTAACACACACACTAACACACACACTAACACACACACTAACACACATACTAACACACACACTAACACACACACTAACACACACACACTAACACACACACTAACACACATACTAACACACACACTAACACACACACTAACACACACACTAACACACACACTAACACACATGCAGGCACTTTGGATTTTTGAAAAGCATGTTACAAGTACAATGTCATATTATTATTAGTATTAGTATTATTATTATTATTAGTAGTAGTAGTATTGGTATTAGTATTATTCATATTCATATTCATATTATTATTATTATTATTATTATTCATATTATTATTTGTATTCTTATTATTGTTCATAGTATTATCATTATTCATATCATTATTCATACATATTATTACTTTTATTATTCATATTATTATTACTTTTCTTATTATTTCATATTATTCATAATATTCATATTATTATCAATATTCATATTATCAATATTAATATTATTGTTATTATTCATATTATTATCAATATTCATACTATTGTTATTATTCATATTATTATCAATATTCATATTATTGTTATTATTCATATTGTTATCAATATTCATATTCTTATCAATATTCATATTATCAATATTAATATTATTGTTATTATTCATATTATCAATATTAATATTATTGTTATTATTCATATTGTCAATATTCAGATTATTGTTATTATTCATATTATCAATATTCAGATTATTGTTATTATTCATATTATTATCAATATTCATATGATCAATATTCATATTATTATCAATATTCATATTATTGTTATTATTCATATTATTATTAATATTATTGTTATTATTCATATTATTATCAATATTCATACTATTGTTATTATTCATATTATCATCAATATTCAGATTGTTGTTATTATTCATATTTGTATTATTATTCATATTTTTATTGTGGAAAAAAAATGTTTGGTCCACCAGCCACTGTGGCAGATAGAAAGAAAAATCTACCAGCCACTCAGAGGATTTTTACCAGCCCCCCTCAATCAGCTCAAAATAAACCAACAAAACACTAAATAACGGATGAACATGCTTTGCAATGTTACAAAAGTAAGTATAATGTATTACTAGTAAGAAGTAATGTGGTCAGTGCTTTAGTTCTGGACTGTTTTGTTCCAGAACCTATTTGGCCGGATCCAGTACCTCTACAGACATGAAACATCGGTACTTTTTGCAATGTAAACATTTGAATTGAAGCGATCAAAGTTCTTGCCTCTTCGTTCATTTGTAAAAAAAAAAAAATGTAATAATTAAAACGTAGTGTGAAAAAGTAGACTTATAGCTTGGGTCTGATATTCTAAGAGTTGATTCAGGTTGTATTCGATTTGGCGCAACATCGCACCCTGTTTGAGACCAACACGTGGCTGTGTGAGTAGCAAGCCTGTATCTCTCACAGAACTAGAATGAGATTCCCTTTCTGTGTTCTCTCTCCCTCTCTGTTCTGATGGACATGAACCTGCAACTCTCGTCTGTCCAGCGTTGCACTTCATCATTCATTTAGTTACAGAATCAAGGCTGTCTGTTCAGAAAGAAATGAAATGATTCAGTTTGTCCTACTACACCATGAGAAGGTCTATCATTTAGCCACAGAGGATCAATAGTTTCTTTTGAAAAACTGCCTGGCTGTGGATTGTGTGTAGCCCAATAACAAGGCCTACAGTCAGGGATGTGCTGCAGATCTGTCAGTGAACGACAGCATGCAGACAAAACAGGCCTTTCACAATATTTCAAATAGAAATCGCAGGGAAACACAGGTTGGAAAGCAAATGTCTCCCGCAGAAAACAGAAGACTGTAATCTGTCTGCTGCAGGCTGGAAAAATATTTGATCAACTTCTAAATATTGTTTTACATAGTAAAGAGAGAGAGGCTTTTGGCACAAACACATCACTGGTGAGTGATCAGCATCATTAGGTGAGTGATCTGAGCATCATTAGGTAAGTGATCTGGTGAGTGATCTGAGCATCATTAGGTGAGTGATCTGAGCATCATTAGGTGAGTGATCTGAGCATCTGATCTGAGCATCATTAGGTGAGTGATCTGAGCATCATTAGGTGAGTGATCTGAGCATCATTAGGTGAGTGATCTGAGCATCATTAGGTGAGTGATCTGAGCATCATTAGGTGAGTGATCTGAGCATCATTAGGTGAGTGATCTGAGCATCATTAGGTGAGTGATCTGAGCATCATTAGGTGAGTGATCTGAGCATCATTAGGTGAGTCAGTGAAACTGGAAAAGCATTTTTAGGACTATAATTTCCTCCTCATATTGTGTCTCATCCAGGTCTGGACTATTGATGGGTTCAAGTTGGTTTTTATTGACCTCAGTTTGTCCGTGTCAAAGTAGCCTGTCATTTCGCTCACAGTTTTAAAAAACATTAGATCAAAGTCTCCAATCATGTAAAATGATGTAGAATTGCATGAACATAAAGGCAACATCTTTCCGGGACCACATTTTTTTTACAAACCCTAGGCTACTAAAATATAGATGCCTCTACTCTACTGCTCTATGCCACGATGCAAACGATGATGAAGATGATATGCATGCAATGGTTTATTATAAACATTTTCAGGTACCTCAGAGCTCCTCAGGTCACCCCAGGTCACCCCCTTCTTCCACTCACTGAATGTGGTGTATTGTTTCATTACATTTTTTGTGACGTGAGTCTTTTAGCCAAAATATCACAGATGAGACAAAAATGTTCAGGTTACCGTGGTAATGCGACTAAAGTGAAATTTGTGCCTGTGAGAGTGAGTCTGGCTAGTAGAAGTGTTATGGTTACCGTGGTAACGTGACTAGAGTCACGTTTGTGCCTGTGAGATTGAGTCTGGCTTCTAGAAGCGTGGTGGTTACCATGGTAACGCGGCTAGAGTAACGTTTGTGCCTGTGAGATTGAGTCTGGCTTCTAGAAGCGTGGTGGTTACCGTGGTAACGCGACTAGAGTAACGTTTGTGCCTGTGAGATTGAGTCTGGCTTCTAGAAGTGTTGTGGTTACCGTGGTAACGCGACTAGAGTGATGTTTGTGCCTGTGAGATTGAGTCTGGCTTCTAGAAGCGTTATGGTTACCGTGGTAACACGACTAGAGTGATGTTTGTGCCTGTGAGATTGAGTCTGGCTTCTAGAAGCGTTATGGTTACCGTGGTAACGCGCCTAGAGTGGGGTTGTCTTTCCAAGCAGTTGAAACTCAAACATAGAAAAACAACCTAGCCTTTGAACAAAACCATGGAAATGGCCAGGAAACACAAGGACAAAGTCTCACTTCAGTAGAGGTTAGTTTAAATTGAATTAGACCAACTTTTATGCCTGTTCACGGCGCTTCTAAAAATGAATCTTTCACTCAGTTCTTCACGTGTGCACAGGCCCCAGCACAGCCCCCAGCACAGCCCCCAGCACAGCCCCCATCACAGCCCCCAGCACAGCCCCCAGCACAGCCCCCATCACAGCCCCCAGCACAGCCCCCAGCACAGCCCCCAGCACAGCCCCCATCACAGCCCCATCACAGCCCCCAGCACAGCCCCCAGCACAGCCCCCATCACAGCCCCCATCACAGCCCCCAGCACAGCCCCCAGCACAGCCCCCAGCACAGCCCCCATCACAGCCCCCAGCACAGCCCCCAGCACAGCCCCCATCCAGCTCCCAGCACAGCCCCCAGCACAGCCCCCAGCACAGCCCCCATCACAGCCCCCAGCACAGCCCCCAGCACAGCCCCCATCACAGCCCCCAGCACAGCCCCCAGCACAGCCCCCATCACAGCCCCCAGCACAGCCCCCAGCACAGCCCCCAGCACAGCCCCCATCACAGCCCCCAGCACAGCCCCCATCACAGCCCCCAGCACAGCCCCCAGCACAGCCCCCAGCACAGCCCCCAGCACAGCCCCCACCACAGCCCCATCACAGCCCCCAGCACAGCCCCCAGCACAGCCCCCAGCACAGCCCCCAGCACAGCCCCCAGCCAGGCAGTGTTGCAGCGCCAGGTGGAACAGGCCATATGGGATTCGTATTGATTAACAAAACGGCATAAATACATTGAAAACAGCTAATGCAGCATTTATTTTACTGTAAATGTGATCATACTTGACTGTTTTTAACTCACAAATGGGAGTGGAATGCTGTGGAGCCCCGCCTTGGCAGGTGGTCATTTAGGCCCTGATAAATATCATTATTAGTATTATATACTCACAGTAGATCTCATTATTATTATATACTCACAGTAGATCTCATTATTATTATTATATACTCACAGTAGATCTCATTATTATTATTATATACTCACAGTAGATCTCATTATTATTATTATATACTCACAGTAGATCTCATTATTATTATTATATACTCACAGTAGATCTCATTATTATTATTATATACTCACAGTAGATCTCATTATTATTATTATATACTCACAGTAGATCTCATTATTATTATTATATACTCACAGTAGATCTCATTATTATTATTATATACTCACAGTAGATCTCATTATTATTATTATATACTCACAGTAGATCTCATTATTATTATTATATACTCACAGTAGATCTCATTATTATTATTATATACTCACAGTAGATCTCATTATTATTATTATATACATTATTATTCACAGTAGATCTCATTATTATTATTATATACTCACAGTAGATCTCATTATTATTATTATATACTCACAGTAGATCTCATTATTATTATTATATACTCACAGTAGATCTCATTATTATTATTATTATATACTCATTATTAGTATATCTCATTATTATTATTATATACTCACAGTAGATCTCATTATTATTATTATATACTCACAGTAGATATTATATATTATTATTATTATATACTCACAGTAGATCTTATTATTATTACTATATACTCACAGTAGATCTCATTATTATTATTATATACTCACAGTAGATCTCATTATTATTATTATATACTCACAGTAGATCTCATTATTATTATTATATACTCACAGTAGATCTCATTATTATTATTATATACTCACAGTAGATCTCATTATTATTATTATATACTCACAGTAGATCTCATTATTATTATTATATACTCACAGTAGATCTCATTATTATTATTATATACTAGTAGATCTCATTATTATTATTATATACTCACAGTAGATCTCATTATTATTATTATATACTCACAGTAGATCTCATTATTATTATTATATACTCACAGTAGATCTCATTATTATTATTATATACTCACAGTAGATCTCATTATTATTATTATATACTCACAGTAGATCTCATTATTATTATTATATACTCACAGTAGATCTCATTATTATTATTATATACTCACAGTAGATCTCATTATTATTATTATATACTCACAGTAGATCTCATTATTATTATTATATACTCACAGTAGATCTCATTGTCAAACCGTAAGCAACCTAGTAAATGTGCCCTTTCTCTCCTCCCAGGTCTGTCTCCAGCATGGAAGCTCCAGTACGTCCTGGTGAAGGACCTACAGACAGGCAGCAGTTACTATTTCCTGGTAGAGGAGTGGCTGTCAGTGGACAACGAGAGGACAGATGGAGGCGTGGAGATAGAGGTGGAGGTCTCAGGTAAGGACCCTAACCCCGAGCTCTAAGCCCCTCCCCCTAGCCCCTACACTCATAGTTTAGTAGTCAAACCCTCCAACATGGTGCAGGAGTCTATCCACATCTCACCACCGCTGCCTCGACAACTGGTCTAGGGACAGTTTTGTCATATAGCCGTTAAGGATAACAGTTGGACTTTGAACAGGAGCACTGATCACAAATCAGTGGTCGGTTCATTAATACAAACTCACTACTTCCTCTTTTAATTCCTCCTTCCTATTTTTCTGCTTCCTGTGGGCGTGTCCTGACCTTCAGAAGAGGCAGAGCTTCGTCGGTTGCCCCGCCTCCTGAACTGGGAGCTTCAGCGTGCTCTGTGTGAGAGTCACTTGTGGCTGTCGCTATGGGAACGGCCCGTCCGCAGTCCCTTTACCCGCCTCCAGAGGGCGACATGCTGCGCCCTGCTGCTACAGCTCTGTCTGCTGGCTAACACCATGTGGTACAGCACCGTGGCCAATAGGAGCTACAGGTAGGGGTGTGTGTGTGTGTGTGTGTGTGTGTGTGTGTGTGTGTGTGTGTGTGTGTGTGTGTGTGTGTGTGTGTGTGTGTGTGCGTGCGTGCGTGCGTGCGTGCGTGCGTGCGTGCGTGCGTGTGTGTGTTCCAGTACTGACTGTGTTGTCCTACTGTAGCTCTGTAGCAGTGTCCAGGCTGGTGGTGGTGAATGTGGAGACTGTGGCTGTGGGAGTGGTCAGCTGTCTGGTCATTTACCCCCTCTACCTGCTGGTCTTCACTCTCTTCAGGATGAGTCGTAGCAAGGTGACACACACACACACACACACACACACACACACACACACACACACACACACACACACACACACACACACACACACACACACACACCTTTAGAACACACATACACACACCTTTAGAACACACACACCTTTAGAACACACACCTTTAGAACACACATCTTTAGAATACACAGACGCAACTTTAGAACACACACCTTTAGAACACACACCTTTAGAACACACACCTTTAGAACACACAACTTTAGAACACACACCTTTAGAACACACATCTTTAGAACACACATCTTTAGAACACACACCTTTAGAACACACACCTTTAGAACACAACACACATCTTTAGAACACAACACACATCTTTAGATCACACACCTTTAGAAAACACACCTTTAGAACACACACCTTTAGAACACAACACACACCTTTAGAACACAACACACATCTTTAGAACACACACCTTTAGAACACAACACACATCTTTAGAAAACTTTAGAACACACACCTTTAGAACACACATCTTTAGAACACACATCTTTAGAATACACTTTAGACGCAACTTTAGAACACACACCTTTAGAACACACACCTTTAGAACACACACCTTTAGAACACACACATCTTTAGAACACACACCTTTAGAACACACATCTTTAGAACACACATCTTTAGAACACACATCTTTAGAACACACACCTTTAGAACACACATCTTTAGAACACACCACACATCTTTAGAACACAACACACACCTTTAGAACACAACACACATCTTTAGAACACAACACACATCTTTAGAACACACACCTTTAGAACACAACACACATCTTTAGAACACACACCTTTAGAACACAACACACATCTTTAGAACACAACACACATCTTTAGAACACACACCTTTAGAACACACACCTTTAGAACACACACCTTTAGAACACAACACACATCTTTAGAACACAACTTTAGAACACACACCTTTAGAACACACCACACATCTTTAGAACACACACACATCTTTAGAACACACACTTTAGAACACACACCTTTAGAACACACCACACATCTTTAGAACACACACCTTTAGAACACACATCTTTAGAACACACACCTTTAGAACACACCACACATCTTTAGAACACACACCTTTAGAACACACACCTTTAGAACACAACACACACCTTTAGAACACAACACACATCTTTAGAACACAACACACATCTTTAGAACACACACCTTTAGAACACACACCTTTAGAACACAACACACACCTTTATAACACACACCTATAGAACACACCACACACCTTTAGAACACACCACACACCTTTAGAACACACCACACACCTTTAGAACACACACCTTTAGAACACACACCTTTAGAACACACACCTTTAGAACACACACCTTTAGAACACACACCTTTAGAACACACACCTTTAGAACACACACCTTTAGAACACAACACACACCTTTATAACACACACCTTTAGAACACACCACACACCTTTAGAACACACACCTTTAGAACACACACCTTTAGAACACACAACACACCTTTAGAACACACACCTTTAGAACACACACCTTTAGAACACACCACACATCTTTAGAACACACACCTTTAGAACACACCACACAACTTTAGAACACACACCTTTAGAACACACACCTTTAGAACACACACCTTTAGAACACAACACACACCTTTAGAACACACACCTTTAGAACACACCACACACCTTTAGAACACACACCTTTAGAACACACACCTTTAGAACACACACACCTTTAGAACACACACCTTTAGAACACACCACACACCTTTAGAACACACCACACACCTTTAGAACACACACCTTTAGAACACACATCTTTAGAACACACACCTTTAGAACACACCACACATCTTTAGAACACACACCTTTAGAACACACATCTTTAGAACACACACCTTTAGAACACACCACACACTTTAGAACACACACCTTTAGAACACACACCTTTAGAACACACCACACACTTTTAGAACACACACCTTTAGAACACACACATCCACTCGTCACATCTCCACCATTATGCATTTAAATCCCTGAATCCTTCATAAAGGCTCCGTGTGTCTGTGTGTGTTTTGCATCCCGCCGTGTGCGTCCCTGTGTGTGTGTGTGTGTGTGTGTGTGTGTGTGTGTGTGTGTGTGTGTGTGTGTGTGTGTGTGTGTGTATAAGTGTGTGTCAGTAGAACAGGTGCCGTCCTCCCAGGTGGACCAGGAGTCAGTGGAGATAGATGACTTCCTGGACAACTCCATGGCAGGAAGCTCCTTCCTCATCTTCAACGGTGTCCCTGGAGAGGTGTGTATGTGGCGTGTGTGTGTGTGTGTGTGTGTGTGTGTGTGTGTGTGTGTGTGTGTGTGTGTGTGTGTGTGTGTGTGTGTGTGTGTGTGTGTGTGTGTGTGTGTGTGTGTGTGTGTGTGTGTGTGTGAGAGAGATAACTCTTAATATAAAGGAGTGCACCGGCCTGATATAGCAGGAAACCGGGTCAGTTGAGATGGCAGCTGTCTGAAATGTAGACAGACAGATGTGTCTAGTCTACATCTGGTTGTCTGGTAGACTAGGTCTGGTTGTCTGGTAGTCTAGGTCTGGTTGTCTGGTAGACTAGGTCTGGTTGTCTGGTAGTCTAGGTCTGGTTGTCTGGTAGACTAGGTCTGGTTGTCTGGTAGACTAGGTCTGGTTGTCTGGTTGTCTAGGTCTGGTTGTCTAGGTGGTTGTCTAGGTCTGGTTGTCTGGTTGTCTAGGTCTGGTTGTCTGGTTGTCTAGGTGGTTGTCTAGATCTGGTTGTCTGGTAGTCTGGTTGTCTAGGTGATGTTACCAGAAACAGTTGAGGGAGATGATTGATGGACAACTGTTAGATAGAAGGGAGGAGCTACAGTTCATTGGGGGCTATGGAGAGGTGAGACAACAGCAGAAGTAGTATTTCTACAGGGTGTAAATTCTGATATTCATCTTATCGTCTGTCTCCTTACTTGATCTGATTTGAATGTATTACTTTATCTTTCTCTCTGTCACCCCCCTGTTCTCTCTCTCTCCAGACCTATTCAGAAGAGACCAACGTGGACCTCCCCCCCACGCCCTCCACCAAGAGGTGAGCTCTGCCGTTGCTACGAGGACGGCTGAGTGATTGACAGTTCTCATTAGGCCCATGGAGAGATTGATTTATGCTTTAAGAGAGAGACAGAGAGAGAGATAATTAGTCAGTATAAAATGAGTGTGTGAGGGGAATGATAAAGAGAGGAGAGTTGTTGTCCTGATACAATCTCTCTGTGTCTCAGTAAATCCCAGTAGAGTTCCAACACACCGTAGAGTGTGTGTGTGTGTGTGTGTGTGTGTGTGTGTGTGTGTGTGTGTGTGTGTGTGTGTGTGTGTGTGTGTGTGTGTGTGTGTGTGTGTGTGTTGGTAAACCATCTCTCTTCTTCCATTGTACTAATGTGGAAGTTGTGACCGACTGTTTAAAATGCACTTTAAATAAACACTGACCTGACTCGACCCCTCGTCCCTCCTCTATCTCCCTCCTTTCCTCCCTCTCTCCTCCCCCTCCACCCCCTCCTCCCTCTCTCCTCTCCCTCCTCCCGGTCTCACCTTCACTCCTCCCTCTCTCCCCCTTTCCTCCCTCTCTCCTCTCCCTCCTCCCGGTCTCACCTTCACTCCTCCCTCTCTCCCCTTTCCTCCCTCTCTCCTCTCCCTCCTCCCGGTCTCACCTTCACTCCTCCCTCTCTCCCCCTCTCCTCCCTCTCTCCTCTCCCTCCTCCCGGTCTCACCTTCACTCCTCCCTCTCTCCCCCCTTTCCTCCCTCTCTCCTCTCCCTCCTCCCGGTCTCACCTTCACTCCTCCCTCTCTCCCTCCTTTCCTCCCTCTCTCCTCTCCCTCCTCCCGGTCTCACCTTCACTCCTCCCTCTCTCCCCTTTCCTCCCTCTCTCCTCTCCCTCCTCCCGGTCTCATCTTCACTCCTCCCTCTCCCTCCTCTTCCCCCTCTCCTCTCCCTCCTCCCGGTCTCAACACTCCTCCTCCTCCCTCTTCCTCCCTCCTCCCTCTCTCCCTCCCTCTAAATTCTGATATTCATCTCCTCTCTCTGTCCACCTTTCCTAATTTGAAGCCTCTCTGTCTCTCCCTCCTCCCGGTTCTCACCTTGGACTGACCCTTCACCCCGACAATGACTCTCTCCTCACCCCCAGAAGAGAGTGGACCTCCCACATCCTCCCTCCACCAGACAGGTCTCTCCCTCTCAGACCCTCTAGTGTCCAGAGTTGGGACACATCCTCATTAATCCAGGAAGAGGATGACATGACGAGGAGCGTGATTGGACCAGAGACAGACACAGTCAGACATGTCTGAGGTGGGAGGGGCCTCAGGGGGCGGGGCTACCTGATACAGTTGAAGAGACAGGTCAGACAGTTCACAGACAGACCTGGGGTGGACATGACCCTTCACAGACCCGACAATGACAGACCTCACACACAGACAGACAGCACAGGCATAAGTACAGACAGACACATCCTCAGGTAATCCACAGACAGACAGACAGACAGACAGACAGACAGACAGACACACACAGACAGACAGACAGACAGACAGACA
The DNA here is from genome assembly GCF_023373465.1 of Oncorhynchus keta. Classification (NCBI taxonomy): domain Eukaryota; kingdom Metazoa; phylum Chordata; class Actinopteri; order Salmoniformes; family Salmonidae; genus Oncorhynchus; species Oncorhynchus keta. The sequence goes on from NW_026288011.1 coordinate 71,301, forward strand.
GACAGACAGACAGACAGACAGACAGCTACAACCGTAAACAGTTCAAATGTACTCAGCACTGCAGTATATAGTTTCAGTATCATGAATATTATTGTGTTGTAATGTTGAATAAACCATGTTACACACCTGTCCCCTCCAGATGACTGTCTCTCTTTCTGTCACACACCTGTCCCCTCCAGATGACTGTCTCTCTTTCTGTCACACACCTGTCCCCTCCAGATGACTGTCTCTCTTTCTGTCACACACCTGTCCCCTCCAGATGACCATCTCTCTTTCTGTCACACACCTGTCCCCTCCAGATGACTGTCTCTCTTTCTGTCACACACCTGTCCCCTCCAGATGACTGTCTCTCTTTCTGTCACACACCTGTCCCCTCCAGATGACTGTCTCTCTTTCTGTCACACACCTGTCCCCTCCAGATGTGACCTGATCTCTCCTTCTCCTCCCGGCCCTCCAGATGACTCATCTCTCTTTCCCCCACACACTTCTTCCCTCCTCCAGATGCACCAGCTCTTCTGTCACCACCTGTGAGTCCCCTCCAGACTCTGACCTCTCTCACCTTTCTGTAACCCTGTCCCCTTCTGCTTGACCCTCTCTCTGTTCTGTCACCTCACCTCTCTCCCTCTCACTGACCACTCTCTCCCCTCTCTCTTTCTGTCACACACCTGTCCCCTCCAGATGACCATCTCTCTTTCTGTCACACACCTACTCCCCTCCAGATGACCATCTCTCATTTCTGTCAGACACCTGTCCTCCTCCAGATGACTGTCATCTTTCTGTCACACACCTCTCCCCTCCAGGTGACTGTCACCTTTGTCAGACACCTCTCCCCTCCAGATGAGTCTCTTTCTGTCACACACCTGTCCCCTCCAGATGACCATTTAGCAGTCACTGACCAGAGTCCCCTCCAGATGACTGTCCAGACAGACTTTCTGCACAGACACCTGTCCTCCAGATCCAGAGACTGCAGTATCTAGTTTCTGTACACACCTGTCCCCTCCAGTTGACTGTCATTTCTGTCACACACCTGTCCCCTCCAGATGACTGTCTCTCTTTCTGTCACACACCTGTCCCCTCCAGATGACTGTCTCTCTTTCTGTCACACACCTGTCCCCTCCAGATGACTGTCTCATTTCTGTCACACACCTGTCCCCTCCAGATGACTTCTCTCTTTCTGTCACACACCTGTCCCCTCCAGATGAGTCTCTCTTTCTGTCACACACCTGTCCCCTCCAGATGACTGTCTCTCTTTCTGTCACACACCTGTCCCCCAGATGACATTTGTCTCTCTCTTTTGTCACACATCTGTCTCCTCCACAGAGACTTACAGTTAGTGAGTCATTCTGTCAGACACTCTGTCTCCCAGATGACTTACAGTTAGTGAGTCATTTCTGTCAGACACCTGTCCCCTCCAGATGACTGTCTTCTCTTAGTCTGTCATTTACAGACCTCTCCTCCAGATGACTGTTCTCTTTCTGTCACACACCTGTCCCCTCCAGATGACTGTACTCTCTGAGTCATTTCAGACACCTGTCTCCTCCAGAGACTACAGTCTCTGAGTCATTTAGCACACACCTGATCCAGAGACTCTCTCTTTCATTTCAGACACCTGATCCAGAGATTTCCAGATGACTGAGTCATTTCTGTCAGACACTCTGATCCAGATGACTTACAGTTAGTGAGTCATTTAGCAGACACTCTGTCCCCTCCAGATGACTGTTAGTGAGTCATTTCTGTCACACACCTGTCCCTCCAGATGACTGTCTCTCTTCCAGAGAGACTTACAGTTAGTGAGTCATTTCTGTCACACACCTGTCTCCTCCAGATGACTGTTAGTGAGTCATTTCTGTCACACACTCTCCTCCAGATGACTTGTTAGTGAGTCATTTAGTCACACACCTGTCCAGAGACCTCCAGATGACTGTCTCATTTCTGTCAGACACTGTCTCCTCCAGATGACTTGTTAGTGAGTCATTTCTGTCACACACCTGTCCAGAGACCTCCAGATGAGTCTCTCTTTCTGTCACACACCTGTCCCCTCCAGATGAAGACTTACAGTTAGTGAGTCATTTGGCGGACACTCTGCTCCAGAGACTTACAGTTAGTGAGTCCCCCAACACTCTTCTCCCAGACAGCAGTTAGTGAGTCATTTAGTGAGACACTCTGATCTAAGACTTACAGTTAGTGAGTCATTAAGTCACCTTCTGCTTGCTTCCTCTTGTCTGTTCTGTTACCTCTAACCTCTGACCTCTCACTGGCCTACTTCTCCTTCTGTCATTTTACATTTGAGTCATTTAGCAGACACTCTGATCCAGAGTCATTTAGCAGACACTCTGATCCAGAGAGACTTACAGTTAGTGAGTCATTTAGCAGACACTCTGATCCAGAGAGACTTACAGTTAGTGAGTCATTTAGCAGACACTCTGATCCAGAGACTTACAGTTAGTGAGTCATTTAGCAGACACTCTGATCCAGAGAGACTTACAGTTAGTGAGTCATTTAGCAGACACTCTGATCCAGAGAGACTTACAGTTAGTGAGTCATTTAGCAGACACTCTGATCCAGAGACTTACAGTTAGTGAGTCATTTAGCAGACACTCTGATCCAGAGAGACTTACAGTTAGTGAGTCATTTAGCAGACACTCTGATCCAGAGAGACTTACAGTTAGTGAGTCATTTAGCAGACACTCTGATCCAGAGAGACTTACAGTTAGTGAGTCATTTAGCAGACACTCTGATCCAGAGACTTACAGTTAGTGAGTCATTTAGCAGACACTCTGATCCAGAGAGACTTACAGTTAGTGAGTCATTTAGCAGACTCTGATCCAGAGACTTACACTCTGATCCAGAGACTTACAGTTAGTGAGTCATTTAGCAGACACTCTGATCCAGAGAGACTTACAGTTAGTGAGTCATTTAGCAGACACTCTGATCCAGAGAGACTTACAGTTAGTGAGTCATTTAGTAGACACTCTGATCCAGAGACTTACAGTTAGTGAGTCATTTAGCAGACACTCTGATCCAGAGAGACTTACAGTTAGTGAGTCATTTAGCAGACACTCTGATCCAGAGAGACTTACAGTTAGTGAGTCATTTAGCAGACACTCTGATCCAGAGACTTACAGTTAGTGAGTCATTTAGCAGACACTCTGATCCAGAGACTTACAGTTAGTGAGTCATTTAGCAGACACTCTGATCCAGAGAGACTTACAGTTAGTGAGTCATTTAGCAGACACTCTGATCCAGAGACTTACAGTTAGTGAGTCATTTAGCAGACACTCTGATCCAGAGACTTACAGTTAGTGAGTCATTTAGCAGACACTCTGATCCAGAGACTTACAGTTAGTGAGTCATTTAGCAGACACTCTGATCCAGAGAGACTTACAGTTAGTGAGTCATTTAGCAGACACTCTGATCCAGAGACTTACAGTTAGTGAGTCATTTAGCAGACACTCTGATCCAGAGAGACTTACAGTTAGTGAGTCATTTAGCAGACACTCTGATCCAGAGACTTACAGTTAGTGAGTCATTTAGCAGACACTCTGATCCAGAGACTTACAGTTAGTGAGTCATTTAGCAGACACTCTGATCCAGAGAGACTTACAGTTAGTGAGTCATTTAGCAGACACTCTGATCCAGAGACTTACAGTTAGTGAGTCATTTAGCAGACACTCTGATCCAGAGAGACTTACAGTTAGTGAGTCATTTAGCAGACACTCTGATCCAGAGAGACTTACAGTTAGTGAGTCATTTAGCAGACACTCTGATCCAGAGACTTACAGTTAGTGAGTCATTTAGCAGACACTCTGATCCAGAGACTTACAGTTAGTGAGTCATTTAGCAGACACTCTGATCCAGAGACTTACAGTTAGTGAGTCATTTAGCAGACACTCTGATCCAGAGAGACTTACAGTTAGTGAGTCATTTAGTAGACACTCTGATCCAGAGAGACTTACAGTTAGTGAGTCATTTAGCAGACACTCTGATCCAGAGACTTACAGTTAGTGAGTCATTTAGCAGACACTCTGATCCAGAGACTTACAGTTAGTGAGTCATTTAGCAGACACTGATCCAGAGACTTACAGTTAGTGAGTCATTTAGCAGACACTCTGATCCAGAGACTTACAGTTAGTGAGTCATTTAGCAGACACTCTGATCCAGAGACTTACAGTTAGTGAGTCATTTAGCAGACACTCTGATCCAGAGACTTACAGTTAGTGAGTCATTTAGCAGACACTCTGATCCAGAGACTTACAGTTAGTGAGTCATTTAGCAGACACTCTGATCCAGAGACTTACAGTTAGTGAGTCATTTAGCAGACACTCTGATCCAGAGAGACTTACAGTTAGTGAGTCATTTAGCAGACACTCTGATCCAGAGAGACTTACAGTTAGTGAGTCATTTAGCAGACACTCTGATCCAAAGAGACTTACAGAGAGAACTTGTTCTCAACTAGCCTACCTGATTAAATAAAGGTGAATTTAAAAAAAATGTTTTAAGTGAGTCATTTAGTGAGTCATTTAGCAGACTCTCTTCCTCCTCTTCACTCCTCTTCCCTCCTCTTCACTCCTCTTCACTCCTCTGCACTCCTCTCCTCTTCCTCCTCTTCACTCCTCTCCTCTTCACTCTTCTTCCTCCTCTCCCTCACTCCTCTCCCTCTTCACTCTTCTTCACTCCTCTCTCTCCTCTTCACTCCCTCCTCTTCACTCCTCCTCCTCTTCCTCTTCACTCTCTCTTCACTCCTCTCCCCCTCTCACTCTCTTCTTCCTCCTCTCCCCCTCTTCACTCCTCTCCCTCTTCTCCTCTCCCCCCTCTTCACTCCTCTCTCTCCACTTCACTCCTCTCCCCCTCTTCACTCTTCACTCTCCCCCTCTTCACTCCTCTCCCTCTTCACTCCTCTCCCTCTTCACTCTTTCTTCTCTCCCTCCTCTCCCTCCTCCCCCTTCAACTCCCTCTCCCCCTCTTCACTCCTCTCCCTCCTCTTCCTCCTCCCCTCTTCACTCCTCTTCCTCCTCTCCCCCTCTTCACTCCTCTCCCCCTCTCACTCCTCTCCCTTCTTCACTCCTCTCCCTCCCCCTCTTCACTCCTCTCCCTCCCTCCTCTCCCTCTTCACTCTTCTTCATTCCTCTCCCTCCTCCTCCCTCCTCCCCCTTCTTCACTCCTCTTCTCCTCCCTCTTCACTCCTCCTCCTCTTCCTCCTCTCCCCCTCCCTCCCTCTCTCCCCTCTTCCTCCTCTCCCTCTCACTCTCTCTCCTCTTCACTCCTCTCCCTTCCTCTTCACTCCTCTCCCCTCTTCACTCTCTCCTCTCACTCCTTCCTCCTCTCCCTCCTCTTCCTCTCCTCCTTCCCCTCTCCCTCCTCTTCCTCTCCCTTCTCCCTCCTCCTCCTTCTTCACCTCCTCTCCCTCCTCTCCCTCCCCTCTTCACTCCTCTCCCTCTTCACTCTTCTTCACTCTCTCTCTCTCCTCTTCACTCCTCTCTCCCCTCCTCTTCACTCCTCTCTCTCCTCTTCACTCCTCTCCCCCTCTTCACTCCTCTCCCTCCCTTTCCCTTCCTCTTCACTCCTCTCCCCCCTCTTCACTCCTCTCTCCTCTTCATGCCTCTCCCCTCCCTCTCCTCCTCTTCACTCTTCTCTCTCCTCTTCACTTCCTCTCCCTCCTCTCCTCTCCCTCTTCCTCCTCTCCCCTCTTCCTCCTCTCCCCTTCCTTCACTCTTCTTCATTCCTCTCCCCCTCTTCACTCCTCTCCTTCCTCTTCTCCTCTCCCTCCTCTTCCCTCCTCTCCCTCCCCTTCACTCCTCTCCCTCCTCTCTCTCCTCTCCCTCCTCTCACACCTCTTCACTCTCCTTCATTCCTCTCCCTCCCCTTCACTCCTCTCCCTCCTCTTCACTCCTCTCCCTCCCCTTCCCTCCTCTCCCTCCTCTCCCTCCTCTTCACTCCTCTCCCTCCTCTTCATGTCTCTCCCTCCTCTTCACTCCTCTCCCTCCCCTTTCCTCTTCCCTCCTTCTTCACCCCTCTCCCTCCCCTTCCTCCTTCCCTCCCTTCTCCCCCTCCCCTTCACTCCCTCTCTCTCTCCTCTTCACTCCTCTCCCCCCTCTTCACTCCCCTTCCCCTCTTCACTCCTCTCCCTCTTCACTCCTCTCCATCTTCACTCTTCTTCATTCCTCTCCCTCCTCTTCACTCCTCTCCCCCCTCTTCACTCTTCTTCACTCCTCTCCCTCCTCTTCCCTCCTCTCCCTCCCCTTCACTCCTCTCCCTCCTCTTCACTCTTCTTCACTCCTCTCCCTCCCCTTCACTCCTCTCCCTCCTCTTCCTCCCTCCTCCCCTTCACTCCTCTCCCTCCTCTTCCCTCCTCTCCCCCTCCCCCTCCTCTCCCTCCTCTTCACTCCTCTCCCTCCCCTCCCTCCTCTCCCTCCTCTTCACTCTTCTGGAAGTCATAGAATCTAGGTGTTGACACTTAGATCTGGGAAGATCACTGTCCTGATGTTTGGTATTTAATCTTATTTTCTGTGTGTGTGTGTGTGTGTGTGTGTGTGTGTGTGTGTGTGTGTGTGTGTGTGTGTGCGTGTGCGTGTCAGGTCCAGTATCTTTGGTGATAAGACAGAGGTGGTCCTCCTTCAGAAGATGAATGAACCGCTGTCCCTCGGAGCCGTCAAGAGGGAGCCCCCTAGAACAGCCTTCACCTCACGCACAGGTGGGTGTGTTAACTCAACCCCCCCACCCTCTCTCTCTCTACCTCCATCTCTATTTCTACCCCTAGCTCTACCCCTATCTCTCTGTCTCTCTCTCTCTCCCTACATCTCTCTTTCTACCCCCCCTGCCCCTGTCTGTCTGTCTGTCTGTCTGTCTGTCTGTCTGTCTGTCTGTCTCTCTGTCTCTGTCTCTCTCTCTCTGTCTCTCTCTCTCTCTCTCTCTCTGTCTCTCTGTCTCTCTCTCTCTCTCCGTCTCTCTCTCTCTGTCTCTCTCTCTGTCTCTCTCTGTCTCTCTCTCTGTCTCTCTCTCTCTCTCTCTCTCTGGGGTCTCTCTCTGTCCTCTCTCTCTGTCTCTCTGTCTCTCTCTCTCTCTCGTCTCTCCTCTCTGTCTCTGTCTCTCTAGGCTCCTTCTCTCCTCTCTCTCAGTGTCTCTCTCAATCTCTCTCTCTCTGTCTCTCTCTCTCTGCCTCTCTCTCTCTCAAGTGTCTCTGTCTCAGGTCTCTCTGGCTCTCTCTGTCTCTCTGTATCGGTCTCCTGTCTCTCTGTTCTCTGGAGCTCTCTCTCTATGACACCCTGTGGGTAGTCTATAAATCAATCTCTCTAGGTGCTACCAGAAGGCCTGTCTCTCTGCCCTGTGGGTAGTGTATCTGTGTGTCTGTACTCTAGGTGCTACTAGAAGGCTCTGTCTCTTGCCCTGTCTAGTGTATCTCTGTGTGTCTCTAGGTCTACTAGAAGGCCTGTACTGTTCCCTGTGGTAGTGTATCTGTGTCTGTGTACTCTAGGTCTCTCTCTCTCTGTACGTTGCTCCTGTCTAGTGTCTAAGTCTCTCTGTGTACTCTAGGTGCTACTAGAAGGCCTGTCTCTGTTTCCCTCTGGGTAGTGTATAAGTGTGTGTGTGTACTCTAGGTGCTACTAGAAGGCTCTGTACTCTCCTCTGTGGGTAGTGTATCTGTGTCTCTGTCTCTAGGTGCTACTCTGTCGTTGCCCTGTGGGTAGTGTATAAGTGTGTGTGTGTACCTAGGTGCTACTAGAAGGCCTAGGTGTACTTTGCCCTGTGGGTAGTGTATAAGTGTGTGTGTCTCTCTCTGTGCTTCCTCTGTCTCTCTAGAAGGCCTGTACTTTGCCCTGTGGGTAGTGTATAGTGTGTGTGTGTCTAGGTGCTCTAGGTGCTACTAGAAGGCCTGTACTAGTCCCTGTGGGTAGTGTATAAGTGTGTGTGTGTACTCTAGGTGCTACTAGAAGGCCTGTACTAGTCCCTGTGGGTAGTGTATAAGTGTGTGTGTACTCTAGGTGCTACTAGAAGGCCTGTACTTGCCCTGTGGGTAGTGTATATAAGTGTGTGTGTGTACTCTAGGTGCTACTAGAAGGCCTGTACTATGCCCTGTGGGTAGTGTATAAGTGTGTGTGGGTAGTGTATAAGTGTGTGTATCTCTAGGTGCTACTAGAAGGCCTGTACTCTGCCCTGTGGGTAGTGTATAAGTGTGTGTGTCTAGGTGTGTCTCTGTGGGTCTCTCTCTAGGTGCTACTAGAAGGCCTGTACTTTCCCTGTGGGTAGTGTATAAGTGTGTGTGTGTACTCTAGGTGCTACTAGAAGGCTCTGTACTCTCTGCTCTGTGGGTCAGTCATATCCAGTGTGTGTGTGTAACAGGTGCTACTAGAAGGCCTGTACTATGCCCTGTGGGTAGGTGTATAAGTGGGTGTAGCTGGTAGGTGCTTGTACTAGAAGGCCTGTACTTTGCCCTGTCAGTGTGGGCAGGAAGAGGTGCTAGGTGCTACTAGAAGGCCTGTACTTTGCCCTGTGGGTAGTGTATGAAGTGTGTGTGTACTCTAGGTTTCCTGTAGAAGGCCTGTCCTCCTGCTTGCTGCCCTGTGGGTAGTGTATAAGTGTGTGACGGTAGTGTTATAAATCAATGATTTACCAGAAGGCTGCTACTAGAAGACCTGTACTATGCCCTGTGGGTAGTGTATAAGTGTGTGTGTACTCTAGGTGCTACTAGAAGGCCTGTACTAT
>NW_026288011.1:87500-122073 GCF_023373465.1 Oncorhynchus keta
GATGAACAGTATTGGAATGCAGCCTCAGTGTTCTATAGTGATGAACAGTATTGGAATGCAGCCTCAGTGTTCTATAGTGATGAACAGTATTGGGATGCAGCCTCAGTGTTCTATAGTGATGAACAGTATTGGAATGCAGCCTCAGTGTTCTATAGTGATGAACAGTATTGGAATGCAGCCTCAGTGTTCTGTAGTGATGAACAGTATTGGGATGCAGCCTCAGTGTTCTATAGTGATGAACAGTATTGGGATGCAGCCTCAGTGTTCTGTAGTGATGAACAGTATTGGAATGCAGCCTCAGTGTTCTATAGTGATGAACAGTATTGGAATGCAGCCTCAGTGTTCTATAGTGATGAACAGTATTGGGATGCAGCCTCAGTGTTCTATAGTGATGAACAGTATTGGAATGCAGCCTCAGTGTTCTATAGTGATGAACAGTATTGGAATGCAGCCTCAGTGTTCTATAGTGATGAACAGTATTGGAATGCAGCCTCAGTGTTCTATAGTGATGAACAGTATTGGGATGCAGCTTCAGTGTTCTATAGTGATGAACAGTATTGGAATGCAGTCTCAGTGTTCTATAGTGATGAACAGTATTGGAATGCAGTCTCAGTGTTTTATAGTGATGAACAGTATTGGAATGCAGCCTCAGTGTTCTGTAGTGATGAACAGTATTGGAATGCAGCCTCAGTGTTCTATAGTGATGAACAGTATTGGAATGCAACCTCAGTGTTTTATAGTGATGAACAGTATTGGGATGCAGCCTCAGTGTTCTATAGTGATGAACAGTATTGGAATGCAGTCTCAGTGTTCTATAGTGATGAACAGTATTGGGATGCAGCCTCAGTGTTCTATAGTGATGAACAGTATTGGAATGCAGCCTCAGTGTTCTATAGTGATGAGCAGTATTGGGATGCAGCCTCAGTGTTCTATAGTGATGAACAGTATTGGGATGCAGCCTCAGTGTTCTATAGTGATGAACAGTATTGGAATGCAGCCTCAGTGTTCTATAGTGATGAACAGCATTGGAATGCAGCCTCAGTGTTCTATAGTGATGAACAGTATTGGAATGAAGCCTCAGTGTTCTATAGTGATGAACAGTATTGGGATGCAGCCTCAGTGTTCTATAGTGATGAACAGTATTGGGATGCAGCCTCAGTGTTCTATAGTGATGAACAGTATTGGGATGCAGCCTCAGTGTTCTATAGTGATGAACAGTATTGGGATGCAGCCTCAGTGTTCCATAGTGATGAACAGTATTGGAATGCAGTCTCAGTGTTCTATAGTGATGAACAGTATTGGGATGCAGCCTCAGTGTTCTGTAGTGATGAACAGTATTGGGATGCAGCCTCAGTGTTCTATAGTGATGAACAGTATTGGGATGCAGTCTCAGTGTTCTATAGTGATTAACAGTATTGGGATGCAGCCTCAGTGTTCTATAGTGATGAACAGTATTGGGATGCAGTCTCAGTGTTCTATAGTGATGAACAGTATTGGGATGCAGTCTCAGTGTTCTATAGTGATGAACAGTATTGGGATGCAGCCTCAGTGTTCTATAGTGATGAACAGTATGGGGATGCAGCCTCAGTGTTCTATAGTGATGAACAGTATTGGGATGCAGCCTCAGTGTTCTATAGTGATGAACAGTATTGGAATGCAGTCTCAGTGTTCTATAGTGATGAACAGTATTGGGATGCAGCCTCAGTGTTCTGTAGTGATGAACAGTATTGGGATGCAGCCTCAGTGTTCTATAGTGATGAACAGTATTGGGATGCAGTCTCAGTGTTCTATAGTGATTAACAGTATTGGGATGCAGCCTCAGTGTTCTATAGTGATGAACAGTATTGGGATGCAGTCTCAGTGTTCTATAGTGATGAACAGTATTGGGATGCAGTCTCAGTGTTCTATAGTGATGAACAGTATTGGGATGCAGCTCGTGTTCTATAGTGATGAACAGTATTGGAATGCAGCCTCAGTGTTCTATAGTGATGAACAGTATTGGGATGCAGCCTCAGTGTTCTATAGTGATGAACAGTATTGGGATGCAGCCTCAGTGTTCTGTAGTGATGAACAGTATTGGAATGCAGTCTCAGTGTTCTATAGTGATGAACAGTATTGGAATGCAGCCTCAGTGTTCTATAGTGATGAACAGTATTGGGATGCAGCCTCAGTGTTCTGTAGTGATGAACAGTATTGGAATGCAGTCTCAGTGTTCTGTAGTGATGAACAGTATTGGAATGCAGTCTCAGTGTTCTGTAGTGATGAACAGTATTGGAATGCAGCCTCAGTGTTCTATAGTGATGAACAGTATTGGGATGCAGCCTCAGTGTTCTATAGTGATGAACAGTATTGGAATGCAGCCTCAGTGTTCTGTAGTGATGAACAGTATTGGGATGCAGCCTCAGTGTTCTATAGTGATGAACAGTATTGGAATGCAGCCTCAGTGTTCTATAGTGATGAACAGTATTGGGATGCAGCCTCAGTGTTCTATAGTGATGAACAGTATTGGAATGCAGCCTCAGTGTTCTATAGTGATGAACAGTATTGGAATGCAGCCTCAGTGTTCTATAGTGATGAACAGTATTGGGATGCAGCCTCAGTGTTCTATAGTGATGAACAGTATTGGAATGCAGCCTCAGTGTTCTGTAGTGATGAACAGTATTGGAATGCAGCCTCAGTGTTCTATAGTGATGAACAGTATTGGAATGCAGCCTCAGTGTTCTATAGTGATGAACAGTATTGGGATGCAGCCTCAGTGTTCTGTAGTGATGAACAGTATTGGAATGCAGCCTCAGTGTTCTATAGTGATGAACAGTATTGGGATGCAGCCTCAGTGTTCTATAGTGATGAACAGTATTGGGATGCAGCCTCAGTGTTCTATAGTGATGAACAGTATTGGGATGCAGCCTCAGTGTTCTATAGTGATGAACAGTATTGGGATGCAGCCTCAGTGTTCTATAGTGATGAACAGTATTGGGATGCAGCCTCAGTGTTCTATAGTGATGAACAGTATTGGGATGCAGCCTCAGTGTTCTATAGTGATGAACAGTATTGGGATGCAGCCTCAGTGTTCTGTAGTGATGAACAGTATTGGGATGCAGTCTCAGTGTTCTGTAGTGATGAACAGTATTGGGATGCAGCCTCAGTGTTCTGTAGTGATGAACAGTATTGGGATGCAGCCTCAGTGTTCTATAGTGATGAACAGTATTGGGATGCAGCCTCAGTGTTCTATAGTGATGAACAGTATTGGAATGCAGCCTCAGTGTTCTATAGTGATGAACAGTATTGGGATGCAGTCTCAGTGTTCTATAGTGATGAACAGTATTGGGATGCAGCCTCAGTGTTCTATAGTGATGAACAGTATTGGGATGCAGCCTCAGTGTTCTATAGTGATGAACAGTATTGGGATGCAGCCTCAGTGTTCTATAGTGATGAACAGTATTGGAATGCAGTCTCAGTGTTCTATAGTGATGAACAGTATTGGGATGCAGCCTCAGTGTTCTGTAGTGATGAACAGTATTGGGATGCAGCCTCAGTGTTCTATAGTGATGAACAGTATTGGGATGCAGTCTCAGTGTTCTATAGTGATGAACAGTATTGGGATGCAGCCTCAGTGTTCTATAGTGATGAACAGTATTGGGATGCAGTCTCAGTGTTCTATAGTGATGAACAGTATTGGGATGCAGTCTCAGTGTTCTATAGTGATGAACAGTATTGGGATGCAGCCTCAGTGTTCTATAGTGATGAACAGTATTGGGATGCAGCCTCAGTGTTCTATAGTGATGAACAGTATTGGGATGCAGCCTCAGTGTTCTATAGTGATGAACAGTATTGGGATGCAGCCTCAGTGTTCTATAGTGATGAACAGTATTGGGATGCAGTCTCAGTGTTCTATAGTGATGAACAGTATTGGGATGCAGCCTCAGTGTTCTATAGTGATGAACAGTATTGGGATGCAGTCTCAGTGTTCTGTAGTGATGAACAGTATTGGAATGCAGTCTCAGTGTTCTGTAGTGATGAACAGTATTGGAATGCAGTCTCAGTGTTCTGTAGTGATGAACAGTATTGGAATGCAGCCTCAGTGTTCTATAGTGATGAACAGTATTGGGATGCAGCCTCAGTGTTCTATAGTGATGAACAGTATTGGAATGCAGCCTCAGTGTTCTGTAGTGATGAACAGTATTGGGATGCAGCCTCAGTGTTCTATAGTGATGAACAGTATTGGAATGCAGCCTCAGTGTTCTGTAGTGATGAACAGTATTGGGATGCAGCCTCAGTGTTCTATAGTGATGAACAGTATTGGAATGCAGCCTCAGTGTTCTGTAGTGATGAACAGTATTGGAATGCAGCCTCAGTGTTCTATAGTGATGAACAGTATTGGGATGCAGCCTCAGTGTTCTGTAGTGATGAACAGTATTGGAATGCAGCCTCAGTGTTCTGTAGTGATGAACAGTATTGGAATGCAGCCTCAGTGTTCTGTAGTGATGAACAGTATTGGGATGCAGCCTCAGTGTTCTATAGTGATGAACAGTATTGGAATGCAGCCTCAGTGTTCTGTAGTGATGAACAGTATTGGAATGCAGCCTCAGTGTTCTGTAGTGATGAACAGTATTGGAATGCAGCCTCAGTGTTCTGTAGTGATGAACAGTATTGGAATGCAGCCTCAGTGTTCTGTAGTGATGAACAGTATTGGGATGCAGCCTCAGTGTTCTGTAGTGATGAACAGTATTGGAATGCAGCCTCAGTGTTCTGTAGTGATGAACAGTATTGGGATGCAGCCTCAGTGTTCTGTAGTGATGAACAGTATTGGGATGCAGCCTCAGTGTTCTGTAGTGATGAACAGTATTGGGATGCAGTACAACACTGTTTCATCACCTCTTCGTCTACAGGTTGGTGGGTGAAGACATAAGATAATCCTCATTCCACATCTCACTTTCTTCTCTCCCTCTCCAGCTCTTCCACTCCGTGATGGACGGATATGGCAGCGTGAGCTCCGCCTGCCTGTCGTTGCTTGGCGCCGGCGGGCGTGGCCTGTTGTCCTTGCGACCATCGTCAACAACAACCGGCCCCTCTAGCTCCGCCTCCAGCCTGGTGTTCCACGCGAGCTTTGCCGTGCTGCGGCTGGCGTTGCTATGGCTGGTGACCTCTGCGTTGCTAAGGAACTATCGTCGGGCGCGGGCGGAGTTGTACCGCCCGGTGGTGGACCTACAGGACTATGAGATGGTGGAGCTGTTTCTACGACGACTGAAGATGTGGATGGGCCTCAGCCGCACCAAGGAGGTAGGAGCACTTCTGGTTTCAACTTCCTGTTTCATGTTTTTGAGAGATTCCTACTTCCTGCAGACTTCCTGTTGCAGTCATTTGGTATTACTGCTAAAAGATGTTGTCTTGCTTAGATTTTGCTTACCCATAAAATGCATTGACTGGATTTCTTGAGTTAAATTATCCTAATGTACTAACACTAATCCTAAATAGATCTTGCTACAAGTGGGGTACATTTGACTTTTATTCCAGAATAATGTATTGTTTAAGCCTGTACTTTATATTGACCCTCTCTCTCCCCCCCTCTGTCTACCTTTGTCTCTCCCCCCCCCTCTCCTTCGTCCCTCCCTCTGTCTCCCTGCCTCCGCCCCTCTGTCTACCTCTGCCCCCCCCCCTCCTTCGTCCCTCCACCCCTCCCTCCCTCAGTTTCGTCACAAGGTGCGTTTTGAGGGCATGGAACCCCCCCCCTCTCGCTCCTCCTCCACCAGTGACTGTCAGTCCCTGTGCCTGCCCCCTCTGGACGGCTCAGAGTCGCCCCCCAGCCCTGGCAGCCTGGACGGGACCTCTGAGGCCTCCTGGAGACCCACCTCTTCCAGCCCCTGTAGCCTGACAGAGGCCCCCGGGTTGAGCCTGGGTCCCGGCGGATTGGGACCAGGTGCGTTGGCGGGTGGAACAGCCTGGCGAGAAAGGGCGGAGACTGAGGCGACTCTGAAGAGGCTTCTCCCCACACTGGACGCCTTGCTGCAGCAGCTGGACCGGGTCACCGTGGCGACCGAGGAGCTGTACCGTACCGAGTGTGTCCTGGAGCGTGCCCAGAGGAAAGGAGGGGGGCCGAGGGGGGGGAAGGGGAGGAGAGGGGAGAAGGAGAGGGGGAAGAGTAGAGAGGGCCGAGGAGGGAAGGGGAGGAGAGGGGAGAAGGAGAGGGGGGAGAGTAGAGAGGGCCGAGGAGGGAAGGGAAAGGGGGAGAAGGAGAGGGGGGAGAGTAGAGAGGGCCGAGGAGGGAAGGGAAAGGGGGAGGAGGAGAGGGGGGAGAGTAGAGAGGGCCGAGGAGGGAAGGGAAAGGGGGAGGAGGAGAGGGGGAGAGTAGAGAGGGCCGAGGAGGGAAGGGAAAGGGGGAGGAGAAAGACTCTGCTGGACAGAGAGAAAGAAAAGGAGGTCATCAGAAAGTCAACACTGTGGTGGGGGTAGTGGGCGTGGCTCAGCCTAAAGATACAGGGAACTCTGGGGCTAACCCTAAACACACCCCGAAATCTACCCCTGCCCCGAAATCGACCTCTGTCCCGGTTCCTCCGCCTACATCTACCCCTGCCCTGAAATGGACCCCTGTCCCAGTTCCTCCCCCTACATCTACCCCTGCCCCGAAATCGACCCCTGTCCCGGTTCCTACCCCTATATCTACCCCTGCCATGAAATCGGCCCCTGATCCTACCCCAACATCTACCCCTGCCCCTAAACCTCCTCCGAAATCTACCCCTGTATCTGCCCCTATACCTGACCCAAAATGTACCCCAGTTTCTCCCCATATCACTTCCCCTGACTTGACCCCTGCTCCTGCCCCTGTACCCCTCTCTACTCCCGCCCTACCCTCCACCCCTACCCCCTCCTCCTCCTCCTCTACTCCCGCCCCTCGAGAGTGGGACCCCCCTACGGAGAGAGAGACCCTGCCCCCCTCCAGCCTCTTCAACCACCCGGCCCACACCACCACCATTCCCACACGCAAACGCAAGCCCCCGCCGCTCAAGAACAAGGTGCACCCCAACCCAGACAGGCATGTGTCCGGACACCCCAAACCCTGAGGACCCCTCCTGAAGGACCCTCAAGAAGAAAGGATGTTAGGGATGGATGGACGGAACGGGCCGTAGGGAGGAGTGGAAGGAAAGGAAGGATCCTGGGTAGAGGATGAGTGGGCGTCGGTCACAGCAGGTGATGTCACTGGTGTTCCACTCTAAATCCAGAAGGAGAGAACGCGAGAGAGGAGGGAAAGAGAGAAATAAGAGGCCCCAAAACAGCGACCGCTCACCATGTAGTTGGCATGGAAACACGGTGCAGGTCGCCAGTTCTTTACCCCCGCCCCCTGACCCCATGTGACCCCGGAGGTCGTGTGGGGGCGTCGACAGAAGCACATGTTGTGCTGACATTAGGAGTGCTAACTGTATGTTTAGTCAATGAAGAGTGTGTACACGACCTGTTGATGATGTACACAGCTTGTTGATGATGATGATGTACACAGCTTGTTGTTGATGATGATGATGTACACAGCTTGTTGTTGATTATGCACACAGCTTGTTGATGATAATGATGATGTACACAACTTGTTGTCGATGATGATGATATACACAGCTTGTTGATGATGATATACACAGCTTGTTGATGATGATGTACACAGCTTGTTGATGATGATATACACAGCTTGTTGATGATGATATACACAGCTTGTTGATGATGATATACACAGCTTGTTGATGATGATATACACAGCTTGTTGATGATGATATACACAGCTTGTTGATGATGATATACACAGCTTGTTGATGATGATATACACAGCTTGTTGATGATGATATACACAGCTTGTTGATGATGATATACACAGCTTGTTGATGATGATATACACAGCTTGTTGATGATGATATACACAGCTTGTTGTTGATGCTTCAGTGTGTTATCTATGCTGTTGCATTTGTTGTTTCTATTTGATCATGAAAACATAAGGAAGCTATTGTTCTTGATCACCATGGGTATGTGGGACCTGTCTAAATGCTCTGTTCAGAAGCTTTGGAGATGTCTCTCTCTCTCTCACACTCACACTCACACACACACACACACACACACACACACACACACACACACACACACACACACACACACACACACACACACACACACACACACACACACACACACACACACACACACACACACACACACACACACACATTTTAGGTACAACCACGCAATCAAAGAGGCTATCAGGGTGCGACCAGACTGGCTGCTTCAGGACTCCCAGGTAGGGAGGAAGATAGGGAGGGAGGAAGGAAGGAAGGAAGGAAGGAAGGAAGGAAGGAAGGAAGGAAGGAAGGTAGGTAGGTAGGTAGGGAGGAAGGAAGGTAGGTAGGGAGGGAGGGAGGTAGGGAGGGAGGAAGGGAGGGAGGGAGGAAGGTAGGTAGGGAGGAAGGAAGGTAGGGAGGGAGGGAGGAAGGGAGGGAAGGAAGGGAGGGAGGAAGAACAATGAAGGAGAAAAGAAGGGAAGATACTGTAGTTGGTGAACAAGAGGAGCGACAGCAGGAGAGATTAACGTGTTGAAGTTGTAAGATCAGTTGATTGAGAGAATAATAAGGAAAAGCGAGAAAGAAGACATCTATGCTTTTAGTCTGGAGTCTCCGTCCTAAACTACAATACTTAACTACATCTATGCTTTTAGTCTGGAGTCTCCGTCCTAAACTACAACTCTCACCTTAAAAACTACAATACTTAACTACATCTATGCTTTTAGTCTGGAGTCTCCGTCCTAAACTACAATACTTAACTACATCTATGCTTTTAGTCTGGAGTCTCCGTCCTAAACTACAATACTTAACTACATCTATGCTTTTAGTCTGGAGTCTCCGTCCTAAACTACAATACTTAACTACATCTATGCTTTTAGTCTGGAGTCTCCGTCCTAAACTACAATACTTAACTACATCTATGCTTTTAGTCTGGAGTCTCCGTCCTAAACTACAATACTTAACTACATCTATGCTTTTAGTCTGGAGTCTCCGTCCTAAACTACAATACTTAACTACATCTATGCTTTTAGTCTGGAGTCTCCGTCCTAAACTACAATACTTAACTACATCTATGCTTTTAGTCTGGAGTCTCCGTCCTAAACTACAATACTTAACTACATCTATGCTTTTAGTCTGGAGTCTCCGTCCTAAACTACAATACTTAACTACATCTATGCTTTTAGTCTGGAGTCTCCGTCCTAAACTACAATACTTAACTACATCTATGCTTTTAGTCTGGAGTCTCCGTCCTAAACTACAATACTTAACTACATCTATGCTTTTAGTCTGGAGTCTCCGTCCTAAACTACAATACTTAACTACATCTATGCTTTTAGTCTGGAGTCTCCGTCCTAAACTACAATACTTAACTACATCTATGCTTTTAGTCTGGAGTCTCCGTCCTAAACTACAACTCTCACCTTAAAAACTACAATACTTAACTACATCTATGCTTTTAGTCTGGAGTCTCCGTCCTAAACTACAACTCTCACCTTAAAAACTACAATACTTAACTACATCTATGCTTTTAGTCTGGAGTCTCCGTCCTAAACTACAACTCTCACCTTCAAAACTACAATACTTAACTACATCTATGCTTTTAGTCTGGAGTCTCCGTCCTAAACTACAACTCTCACCTTAAAAACTACAATACTTAACTACATCTATGCTTTTAGTCTGGAGTCTCCGTCCTAAACTACAACTCTCACCTTAAAAACTACAATACTTAACTACATCTATGCTTTTAGTCTGGAGTCTCCGTCCTAAACTACAACTCTCACCTTAAAAACTACAATACTTAACTACATCTATGCTTTTAGTCTGGAGTCTCCGTCCTAAACTACAACTCTCACCTTAAAAACTACAATACTTAACTATCAGGAGGAAGCGAGGGTACACTGCTACAATATAATCTTGGTTATCATTTTGGAATATTATCAGTAAACATGTATGTTGCTTTCAATATGGTCCTAATTTAAAGCACTTTTGTTGTAATGTGTATTTGAGTGCGAGTGTGTATTTTGAGTGTGTGTGAGCGTATTGAAAATAATAAGCTTGGTGAGAAAACCTATAGAGAAAACCAATAGAGAAAACCAATAGAGAAAACCAATAGAGAAAACCAATAGAGAAAACCAATAGAAAACCAATAGAGAAAACCAATAGAAAACCAATAGAGAAAACCAATAGAGAAAACCAATAGAGAAAACCAATAGAAAACCAATAGAGAAAACCAATAGAAAACCAATAGAGAAAACCAATAGAAAACCAATAGAGAAAACCAATAGAAAACCAATAGAGAAAACCAATAGAAAACCAATAGAGAAAACCAATAGAAAACCTATAGAGAAAACCAATAGAGAAAACCAATAGAAAACCAATAGAGAAAACCAATAGAGAAAACCAATAGAAAACCAATAGAGAAAACCAATAGAAAACCAATAGAGAAAACCAATAGAGAAAACCAATAGAAAACCAATAGAGAAAACCAATAGAGAAAACCAATAGAAACCAATAGAGAAAACCAATAGAAAACCAATAGAGAAAACCAATAGAAAACCAATAGAGAAAACCAATAGAGAAAACCAATAGAAAACCAATAGAGAAAACCAATAGAGAAAACCAATAGAAAACCAATAGAGAAAACCAATAGAAAACCAATAGAGAAAACCAATAAAGAAAACCAATAGAGAAAACCAATAGAGAAAACCAATAGAAAACCAATAGAGAAAACCAATAGAAAAACAATAGAGAAAACCAATAGAGAAAACCTATAGAGAAAACCAATAGAGAAAACCAATAGAGAAAACCAATAGAAAACCAATAGAAAACCAATAGAGAAAACCAATAGAAAACCAATAGAAAACCAATAGAGAAAACCAATAGAAAACCAATAGAGAAAACCAATAGAGAAAACCAATAGAAAACCAATAGAGAAAACCAATAGAAAACCAATAGAAAACCAATAGAAAACCAATAGAAAACCAATAGAGAAAACCAATAGAAAACCAATAGAAAACCAATAGAGAAAACCAATAGAGAAAACCAATAGAAAACCAATAGAGAAAACCAATAGAAAACCAATAGAAAACCAATAGAGAAAACCAATAGAGAAAACCAATAGAAAACCAATAGAGAAAACCAATAGAAAACCAATAGAGAAAACCAATAGAGAAAACCAATAGAAAACCAATAGAAAACCAATAGAGAAAACCAATAGAAAACCAATAGAGAAAACCAATAGAAAACCAATAGAGAAAACCAATAGAAAACCAATAGATGCTTCACACATATTTTAACAATTAGCGTTGCCAGTCTGTGCATTATGTACACGTCAAGAGTTGTATCTTTTTACATTTTTAAAGAAAATTCCTTTTGTACTTGGCACTTTATCTCCTTCTGAAGCTCTTATCCATATTTAACTCCTGTGTTACTTTCTCCAATGAGTATTATAACAGTAATGAGATGAGTATTATAACAGTAATGAGATGAGTATTATAACAGTAATAAGATGAGTATTATAACAGTAACTATGTCAGGAAATTGAGGCGTTTTCATTTTGTATTTTCTTTTGTCATTTTGTGTTTTTTTTAAATCATTGTTATTGATGGTCACTCTACTTCCTGGAAGAAGAAAAAAACATTTCCTCCCCACAAACTTCCTGTTTCCTGTGGGCAGATCTCAGGGACCCCCCAAAACCAGGAAGTTGGCCTTATTTGTTTGTTCTATTCTGTTTGTTGTTGTTGAAAGGTCGATGAATTTCAAGTGAGAAGTGTCATAGTAGTGCTTTTAGAAGCGTTGTAATGATTCTCTGATGTCCCATCCAGACCAAAGTATATATTATATTCATCTCCCGTTAATAGAACACAGCCCACACGCTAGAACACTCTAGAACCAACCAAGTGAGAAGTGTCATAGTAGTGCTTTTAGAAGCGTTGTAATGATTCTCTGATGTCCCATCCAGACCAAAGTATATATTATATTCATCTCCCGTTAATAGAACACAGCCCACACGCTAGAACACTCTAGAACCAACCATTCCAAGCCATGTTCCCTTTTCCAAGCCCACAAAGATATTTTGGGTGTACATTTTACTCCAAACCTGTTGGTGGCAGTCTCCACAAGATTGGTGGTCCTGTCCATAAACGTACCACAACAAGGTAACGTTCAGTTACAAAGTTATATCAAAACCCTGTTTTCTAATCAGTCAGTTTGTATGTAGCTACTTCTTGAGTTATATCATTCTCAGTTTTGTTGGTTTTTACGGTCGTTAAGCACTGGCGTTCCGGTTTCACACCTTCTTTTAGTGTCCTCCATCCCCTAGACAACACACCTGACAGTTCCCATAGCAACTCTCAGTTCACAATTCAAGGGCTACAAAGAAGTTCTTAAATCCAAAGAAAACAATGAAGAGCAGGTTCTCCCATTTCTCCTGAGATATATATATATATATCGGCCCGGTTTTTACTGTGTGTAACTACATCGTGCCAAAGCTCGTCCCTTCTGCATGTTTAGTATTTTGTCTTGGTGTAACACGTACTTTGTCCTACATTTGCATGTTGAAACAAAAGTGTTGTGGTCGGTTTTGTATCGTTGTATTGTATCATGCGCTTGTAGCATTTTTCCTGCTTTTGCACTTGACAAAGTCGAATAAAGAGTTTGACAGCTATGAGAGCAAGTATCTGTCTTGTGGGAGACTAATTGTTCACCTAGGACATTTTCACTATCAATATACTCATAAAGATGGGTCGTCCATAAGACCTTGGCCAGTTGTCCACAAAGTACTGATCTTCCTGACCACCTCTGGCGGCAGTAGGGGACGAATGGATTGGATGGACGAAAGCTCAGTGGGCGGGGCTTACAGTTACAACAGCGGGTGAAGTTTACAGGTGAGTCAAATAGACCTTGGCAGCGATTACAGCCTCGGGTCTTCTTTTGTATGATGCTATAAGCTTGGCACACCTGCATTTGGGGAGTTTCTCCCATTCTTCTCTGCAGATCCTCTCCAGCTGTCAGTTTGGATGGGGAGCATCGCTGCACAGCTATTTTCAGGTCTCTCCAGAGATGTTCGATCAGGTTCAAGTCTAAAAGACATTCAGAGACTTGTCCCGAAGCCACTCCTGCGTTGTCTTGGCTGTGTGCTGAGGGTTGTCCTGTTGGAAGGTAAACCTTCGCCCCAGTCTGAGATCCTGAGTTTTCATCAAGGATTTCTCCACTTTGCTAAGTTCATCTTTCCCTCGTTCCTGACTATTCTCCCAGTCCCTGCCGCTGAAAAACACCCCCACAGCATGTTGCCACCACCATGCTTCACCGTAGGGATGATGCCAGGTCTCATCCAGACGTGACGCTTGGCATTCATGCCAAAGAGTTCAATCTTGGTTTCATCAGACCAGAGAATCTTGTTTCTCATGATCTGAGTCCTTTAGGTGCATTTTGGCAAACTCCAAGTGGTCTGTCATGTGCTTTTTATTGAGGAGTGGGTTCCGTCTGGCCTGATTGATGGAGTGGTGCTGGAAGGTTCTCCCACCTCCACAGAAAAACTCTGGAGCTCTGTAAGTGACTGTCTGGTTCTTGGTTACCTCCCTGACCAAGGTCCTTATCCCCAGATTGACTGTCTGGTTCTTGGTTACCTCCCTGACCAAGGTCCTTATCCCCCAGATTGACTGTCTGGTTCTTGGTTACCTCCCTGACCAAGGTCCTTATCCCCCAGATTGACTGTCTGGTTCTTGGTTACCTCCCTGACCAAGGTCCTTATCCCCCAGATTGACTGTCTGGTTCTTGGTTACCTCCCTGACCAAGGTCCTTATCCCCCAGATTGACTGTCTGGTTCTTGGTTACCTCCCTGACCAAGGTCCTTATCCCCCAGATTGACTGTCTGGTTCTTGGTTACCTCCCTGACCAAGGTCCTTATCCCCCAGATTGACTGTCTGGTTCTTGGTTACCTCCCTGACCAAGGTCCTTATCCCCAGATTGACTGTCTGGTTCTTGGTTACCTCCCTGACCAAGGTCCTTATCCCCCAGATTGACTGTCTGGTTCTTGGTTACCTCCCTGACCAAGGTCCTTATCCCCAGATTGACTGTCTGGTTCTTGGTTACCTCCCTGACCAAGGTCCTTATCCCCCAGGTCCTTATCCCCCGATTGGATTGACTGTCTGGTTCTTGGTTACCTCCCTGACCAAGGTCCTTATGACCAAGGTCCCCCCTCCCTGACCAAGGTCCTTATCCCCGATTGACTGTCTGGTTCTTGGTTACCTCCCTGACCAATTGGTCTGGTTCTTGGTTATCCCCCCCTTATCCCCCAGATTGACTGTCTGGTTCTTGGTTACCTCCTGACCAAGGTCCTTATCCCCCGATTGACTGTCTGGTTCTTGGTTACCTCCCTGACCAAGGTCCTTATCCCCGATTGACTGTCTGGTTCTTGGTTACCTGACCAAGGTCCTGACCAATTGGTCCTTATCCCCCCTTATCCCCCGATTGACTGTCTGGTTCTTGGTTACCTCCCTGACCAAGGTCCTTATCCCCCAGATTGACTGTCTGGTTCTTGGTTACCTCCCTGACCAAGGTCCTTATCCCCCAGATTGACTGTCTGGTTCTTGGTTACCTCCCTGACCAAGGTCCTTATCCCCCAGATTGACTGTCTGGTTCTTGGTTACCTCCCTGACCAAGGTCCTTATCCCCCCGACGGCTCAGTTTGGCAAGGAGATTTGGTGGGTCCAAACTGCTTCCATTTCAGAATGATGTGTTCTTGGGGACATTCAATGATGGCAGAAATGTTTTGGTACACTTCTCCAGATCAGTGCCTCGACACAATCCTGTCTCGGAGCTCTACAGACAATTCCTTCGACCTCATAGCTTGGTTTTAGCTCTGACATGCACTGTCAACTGTGATACATTATATATAGACAGCTGTGTGCCTTTCCAAATCATGTCCAATCAATTGAATTTACCTGAGGTGGACTCCAATCAAGTTGTAGAAACATCTCAAGGATGATCAATGGAAACAGGATGCACCGGAGCTCAATTTCCAGTCTTAAAGAGTTTGAATATTTGTTTATGGTATGTTTCTTTATAAATGTTAAAACATTTCTAAAAACCTGTTTCTCTTTGTCCTTACGGGGTATTGTGTATAGATTGATGAGGATTTTTATTTATTAAATCCATTTTAGAATAAGGCTGTAACGTAACAAAATGTGGAAAAGGTCAAGGGGTCTGAATACTTTCAGAATGCACTGTATGTGGCTGAAACAGCTGTAAATATGTTTAAAAACATGCAGAAAACCTTTCTTAAAAAAAAAAAGGATTTATAGCCCTGGTTTTCATGATCTGATCAAGATGATCCAAACTCATCAAGGAAGCAGCCCAGTTACATGCTAATCATTTTTAACATGACGCAAACTCTGCCCACCTGGTGAACCAGGCAAGCTGTAAAAAAACATCCCCTTAAAAAAAAGGTGCCACCTGTAGAATTACAAATATGGGTTCAATAATCAAACTACAAACATGGCTGAGTTCAATAATCAAACTACAAACATGGCTGAGTTCACCACAAAGAACTACAAACATGGCTGAGTTCAATAATCAAACTACAAACATGGCTGAGTTCAATAATCAAACTACAAACATGGCTGAGTTCACCACAAAGAACTACAAACATGGCTGAGTTCAATAATCAAACTACAAACATAGCTGAGTTCACCACAAAGAACTCCAAACATGGCTGAGTTCAACAAAGAACTACAAACACGGCTCCTCAACGACATCACAATACAAATAAAAATGGAGAAAAAAAAACACACTGACACTTTCATTGGCTATTTGTTTTGTTTATTCTGTACACACACAGCTTTCAAATGTCGTGTTTCTCATTCACCATACTTCCTTCTGAGTGGTTTTGCGAGGGGATGAGAGAAGGAAATGAGAAGAGGGATGAAAGGGTGTGCGTCGGCTGTGTAAGCCACGGGGGGTCATTCTCTGCGTTCCAAATGGCACCCTATTCCCCCTACATAGTGCACTACTTTAGACAGAGCCCACGTGCCCTGGTCAAGCACAGAGTATTAGAAAGACAATAGGGACGCAGCGTTAGTGAGGCAGCACCATCTGTATCGGTCATCTCATCAGCATCACAACGAATTCATGGGAGTTATTCAACCGTGTGTGTGTGTGTGTGTGTATCAAGAGAGAAAGAGCGAAAGCAGGTCAATGTTGTCCCTGACTAAACACAGATCTAGGATCAGGTATTTTATTATCCTCCTGCTAGTGGACATTAGAACCACTTGGATAACCTGATCCTAGATCTGTGGTGAGGGAGGCAACGTCTGCCTTGAGCAGGGGGACCGGAAACAGTATCAGAAATATCACTCAGTTACAATATCCATACTAGCATACTACATAGTATGAAACCAATGTATTGGGGATGCAAACTATGTGTGAAAGGACACCCTATTCCCTATATAGTGCACTACTGTTGACCATGGTCCATATGACTCTGGTCAACAGTAGCACACTATATAGGGAGTAGGGTGCCATTTGACCCGCAGTAGTATACTAGTATAGACATTTGACACTGGGAAGGCGTCCTCAAGGCTCAGACGAAGTCGGTGAAGTCGTCCACGGTGGAGACCAGTCTCTTCCTCTGTCCGGAGGAGTCCGTGTTGGAGCCTCCACCGCTGACCTGCTGGTAGGAGGACTGTTTGGTCTGGGAGGAGTGGCTCTGGGTCAGAGAGATACCGGGGGTGGGACGAGACTGGATCTCCTCCTGGGCCTGTGGGGGGGAGATCAGAGAGATACCGGGGGTGAGACGAGACTGGATCTCCTCCTGGGCCTGTGGGGGGATCAGAGAGGGGGTGAGACGAGACTAGATCTCCTCCTGGGCCTGTGGGGGGGGGATCAGAGAGATACCGGGGGTGAGACGAGACTAGATCTCCTCCTGGGCCTGTGGGGGGGGAGAGATACCGGGGTGAGGCGAGACTAGATCTCCTCCTGGGGTGGGGGGGATCAGAGAGATACCGGGGTGAGACGAGACTGGATCTCCTCCTGGGCCTGTGGGGGGATCAGAGAGATACCGGGGTGAGACGAGACTGGATCTCCTCCTGGGCCTGTGGGGGGGATCGGGGTGAGAGAGATCTCCTCCTGGGGTGGGGTCAGAGAGACTGAGACGAGACTAGATCTCCTCCTGGGCCTGTGGGGGGGTCAGAGAGATACCGGGGTGAGACGAGACTAGATCTCCTCCTGGGCCTGTGGGGGGGGATCAGAGAGATACCGGGGTGAGACGAGACTAGATCTCCTCCTGGGCCTGTGGGGGGGATCAGAGAGATACCGGGGTGAGACGAGACTAGATCTCCTCCTGGGCCTGTGGGGGGAGATCAGAGAGATACCGGGGTGAGACGAGACTGGATCTCCTCCTGGGCCTGTGGGGGGAGATCAGAGAGATACCGGGGTGAACGAGACTGGATCTCCTCCTGGGCCTGTGGGGAGATCAGAGAGATACCGGGGGTGAGACGAGACTGGATCTCCTCCTGGGCCTGTGGGGGGGAGATCAGAGAGATACCGGGGGTGAGACGAGACTGGATCTCCTCCTGGGCCTGTGGGGGAGATCAGAGAGATACCGGGGGTGGGACGAGACTGGATCTCCTCCTGGGCCTGTGGGGAGATCAGAGATACCGGGGTGAGACGAGACTGGATCTCCTCCTGGGCCTGTGGGGGGAGATCAGAGAGATACCGGGGTGAGACGAGACTGGATCTCCTCCTGGGCCTGTGGGGGGGGAGATCAGAGAGATACCGGGGGTGAGACGAGACTGGATCTCCTCCTGGGCCTGTGGGGGGAGATCAGAGAGATCGGGGGTCGAGACTAGATCTCCTCCTGGGCCTGTGGGGGGAGATCAGAGAGATACCGGGGTGGACGAGACTAGATCTCCTCCTGGGCCTGTGGGGGAGATCAGAGAGATACCGGGGTGAGACGAGACTAGATCTCCTCCTGGGCCTGTGGGGGGAGATAGATCGGGGGTGGGACGAGACTGGATCTCCTCCTGGGCCTGTGGGGGGGGGGGAGATCAGAGAGATACCGGGGGTGAGACGAGACTAGATCTCCTCCTGGGCCTGTGGGGGGGATTGAGTTGAGAAATTGCCTGATTTCACAGTAGGACCTCGGCGATATGAACATGTTGAGAATGTAGGTAGTTTAGAATGTCCTTGAAATTCACTTAAAAACAACATCAATCCTTGTGCAATATCTATCTATCTATGTATATATAGACAACATGTGTTTCCTAATCACAGTAATCACCAGGTACTGTAAACACGTGTCTCCTAATCACAGTAATCACCAGGTACTGTAAACACGTGTCTCCTAATCACAGTAATCACCAGGTACTGTAAACACGTGTCTCCTAATCACAGTAATCACCAGGTACTGTAAACACGTGTCTCCTAATCACAGTAATCACCAGGTACTGTAAACACGTGTCTCCTAATCACAGTAATCACCAGGTACTGTAAACACGTGTCTCCTAATCACAGTAATCACCAGGTACTGTAAACACGTGTCTCCTAATCACAGTAATCACCAGGTACTGTAAACACGTGTCTCTAATCACAGT
Organism: Oncorhynchus keta; assembly: GCF_023373465.1. NCBI lineage: Eukaryota > Metazoa > Chordata > Actinopteri > Salmoniformes > Salmonidae > Oncorhynchus > Oncorhynchus keta. The sequence goes on from NW_026288011.1 coordinate 106,123, forward strand.
AATCACCAGGTACTGTAAACACGTGTCTCCTAATCACAGTAATCACCAGGTACTGTAAACACGTGTCTCCTAATCACAGTAATCACCAGGTACTGTAAACACGGTACTGTAATCACAGTAATCACCAGGTACTGTAAACACGTGTCTCCTAATCACAGTAATCACCAGGTACTGTAAACACGTGTCTCCTAATCACAGTAATCACCAGGTACTGTAAACACGTGTCTCCTAATCACAGTAATCACCAGGTACTGTAAACACGTGTCTCCTAATCACAGTAATCACCAGGTACTGTAAACACGTGTCTCCTAATCACAGTAATCACCAGGTACTGTAAACACGTGTCTCCTAATCACAGTAATCACCAGGTACTGTAAACACGTGTCTCCTAATCACAGTAATCACCAGGTACTGTAAACACGTGTCTCCTAATCACAGTAATCACCAGGTACTGTAAACACGTGTCTCCTAATCACAGTAATCACCAGGTACTGTAAACATGTCTCCTAATCACAGTAATCACCAGGTACTGTAAACACGTGTCTCCTAATCACAGTAATCACCAGGTACTGTAAACACGTGTCTCCTAATCACAGTAATCACCAGGTACTGTAAACACGTGTCTCCTAATCACAGTAATCACCAGGTACTGTAAACACGTGTCTCCTAATCACAGTAATCACCAGGTACTGTAAACACGTGTCTCCTAATCACAGTAATCACCAGGTACTGTAAACACGTGTCTCCTAATCACAGTAATCACCAGGTACTGTAAACACGTGTCTCCTAATCACAGTAATCACCAGGTACTGTAAACACGTGTCTCCTAATCACAGTAATCACCAGGTACTGTAAACACGTGTCTCCTAATCACAGTAATCACCAGGTACTGTAAACACGTGTCTCCTAATCACAGTAATCACCAGGTACTGTAAACACGTGTCTCCTAATCACAGTAATCACCAGGTACTGTAAACACGTGTCTCCTAATCACAGTAATCACCAGGTACTGTAAACACGTGTCTCCTAATCACAGTAATCACCAGGTACTGTAAACACGTGTCTCCTAATCACAGTAATCACCAGGTACTGTAAACACGTGTCTCCTAATCACAGTAATCACCAGGTACTGTAAACACGTGTCTCCTAATCACAGTAATCACCAGGTACTGTAAACACGTGTCTCCTAATCACAGTAATCACCAGGTACTGTAAACACGTGTCTCCTAATCACAGTAATCACCAGGTACTGTAAACACGTGTCTCCTAATTACAGTAATCACCAGGTACTGTAAACATGTCTCTTAACCACAGTAATCACCAGGTACTGTAAACACGTGTCTCCTAATCACAGTAATCACCAGGTACTGTAAACATGTCTCCTAATCACAGTAATCACCAGGTACTGTAAACATGTCTCCTAATCACAGTAATCACCAGGTACTGTAAACATGTCTCCTAATCACAGTAATCACCAGGTACTGTAAACACGTGTCTCCTAATCACAGTAATCACCAGGTACTGTAAACACGTGTCTCCTAATCACAGTAATCACCAGGTACTGTAAACACGTGTCTCCTAATCACAGTAATCACCAGGTACTGTAAACACGTGTCTCCTAATCACAGTAATCACCAGGTACTGTAAACACGTGTCTCCTAATCACAGTAATCACCAGGTACTGTAAACACGTGTCTCCTAATCACAGTAATCACCAGGTACTGTAAACACGTGTCTCCTAATCACAGTAATCACCAGGTACTGTAAACACGTGTCTCCTAATCACAGTAATCACCAGGTACTGTAAACACGTGTCTCCTAATCACAGTAATCACCAGGTACTGTAAACACGTGTCTCCTAATCACAGTAATCACCAGGTACTGTAAACACGTGTCTCCTAATCACAGTAATCACCAGGTACTGTAAACACGTGTCTCCTAATCACAGTAATCACCAGGTACTGTAAACACGTGTCTCTAATCACAGTAATCACCAGGTACTGTAAACACGTGTCTCCTAATCACAGTAATCACCAGGTACTGTAAACACGTGTCTCCTAATCACAGTAATCACCAGGTACTGTAAACACGTGTCTCCTAATCACAGTAATCACCAGGTACTGTAAACACGTGTCTCCTAATCACAGTAATCACCAGGTACTGTAAACACGTGTCTCCTAATCACAGTAATCACCAGGTACTGTAAACACGTGTCTCCTAATCACAGTAATCACCAGGTACTGTAAACACGTGTCTCCTAATCACCAGGTACTGTAAACACGTGTCTCCTAATCACAGTAATCACCAGGTACTGTAAACACGTGTCTCCTAATCACAGTAATCACCAGGTACTGTAAACACGTGTCTCCTAATCACAGTAATCACCAGGTACTGTAAACATGTCTCCTAATCACAGTAATCACCAGGTACTGTAAACACGTGTCTCCTAATCACAGTAATCACCAGGTACTGTAAACACGTGTCTCCTAATCACAGTAATCACCAGGTACTGTAAACACGTGTCTCCTAATCACAGTAATCACCAGGTACTGTAAACACGTGTCTCCTAATCACAGTAATCACCAGGTACTGTAAACACGTGTCTCCTAATCACAGTAATCACCAGGTACTGTAAACACGTGTCTCCTAATCACAGTAATCACCAGGTACTGTAAACACGTGTCTCCTAATCACAGTAATCACCAGGTACTGTAAACACGTGTCTCCTAATCACAGTAATCACCAGGTACTGTAAACACGTGTCTCCTAATCACAGTAATCACCAGGTACTGTAAACACGTGTCTCCTAATCACAGTAATCACCAGGTACTGTAAACACGTGTCTCCTAATCACAGTAATCACCAGGTACTGTAAACACGTGTCTCCTAATCACAGTAATCACCAGGTACTGTAAACACGTGTTTCCTAATTTAGTACATTTCCAGGTTTAATGTTGACTGTTCAGTCCACAATGGAGGTTTGTTCTCAGAGGTGCTCTAACTCTCACCGAGAAACAAAAGGAAGGTTTCTCCACTGAGTGTGAGTGTGTGTGTTCTCACCCTTGTCCGGAGTCTCTTGATGTGTCGTAGTCTGGCCAGCCACTTGGAGGCGTAGGCATCAGAAGGGTTTGCTCTGTACTGGTGGACCAGAGATGCCATCTGAAACACACAGGGAGACATAGACAGTCATGACAGCAGTTATCAACAGCATGCATTTTAATTAAATGTCCAAGGTACTGTGTGTGTGTGTGTGTGTAAGTCACAGTAATCACCAGGTACTCACGTAAACACGTGTCCATCTAATCACAGTAATCACCAGGTTTTGTAAACACGTGATCTTCACTATCACTGGTGTAAACAGTAATCACCAGGTACTGGAAAGAGTCTGAGGACAGTAATCACCAGGGAGAAGGAAAGACGTGTAATCACAGGTAGAAGGAAAGAGGTGAGGAACCAGGTACTGTAAACAGGTGTCTCCTAATCACAGAATCAGGAGAAGGAAAGAGGTGAGGAAGGTAGTAAACAGTGTCTCCTAATCACAGTAATCACCAGGTACTGTAAACACGGGAGAAGGAAAAGGTGAGGAAGTAATCACCAGGTACTGTAAACAGTGTCTCCTAATCACAGTAATCACCAGGTACTGGAAACACGTGTGAGGAATCAGAGTAATCACCAGGTACTGTAAACACGTGTCTCCTAAACAGTAATCACCAGGTACTGTAAACACGTGTCTCCTAATCACAGTAATCACCAGGTACTGTGAGGAAACACGTGAGGAAGTAGAGAATCAGGGAGGAGGAAAGAGTAAATCACAGTAATCACCAGGTACTGAGAGGAAACACGTGTGAGGAAGTAGTAAGACCAACTGAGAAGGAAAGAGGTGACAGTAATCACCAGGTACTGTAAACACGTGTCTCCTAATCACAGTAATCACCAGGTGAGGAAGTAAAGAGGGTCTGGAAAGAGGTGAGGAAGTCAGAGAGGGAGAAGGAAAGAGGTAATCACCAGGTAGAGAGACGAGGTGAGGTAAAATCACAGGTGAGGAAGTCTCCTAATCACAGGAACCAGGTGAGAGAAGGAAAGATGTGAGGAAGTCACAGTAATCACCAGGTACTGTAAACACGTGTCACAGTAATCACCAGGTACTGTAAAAGAGTCTCCTAATCACAGTAATCACAGTAATCAGTAATCCAGGTACTGTAAACACGTGTCTCCTAATCACAGGTAAAGAGGTGAGGAACTGTAAACACGGTCTCCTAATCACAGTAATCACCAGGTGAGGAACTGTAAACACGTGTCTCCTAATCACAGTAATCACCAGGAAAGACTGTCTCCTAATCACAGTAATCACCAGAGAAGGAAACACGTGAGGTCTAGAGAGAGAGGAAGAAGAAAGAGGTGAGGAGAGTCACAGTAATCACCAGGTACTGTAAACACGTGTCTCCTAATCACAGTAATCACCAGGAGAAGGAAACAGGTCTGAGGAATCACAGTAATCACCAGGTACTGTAAACACGTCTCCTAATCACAGTAATCACCAGGTACTGTAAACAGGTCTCCTAATCACCAGGTAGAGGAAACAGTAGGAAAGAGAGGAGTCAGAGGTGAGGAAGTAATCACCAGGGTAAACTGTAAGGACACAGGTACTGGAAACAGGTAAGGAAGTAATCACCAGGTAGGAGGAAAGAGGTGTCTCCTAGAGGAGGAGTAAAGAGGTACTGTAAACACGTGTCTCCTAATCACAGTAATCACCAGGAGGAAAGAGGTGAGGAATCACAGTAGGGATCAAGAGGTGAGGAAGTAGAGAGAGAGAGGAGGAAAGGTGAGGAAGTAGAGGTGGAGAGGAAAGAGGTAAACACAGGAAAGAGGTGAGGAAGTACCAGGTACTGTAAAGGGACAGTAATCACCAGGTACTGTCCAGGAAACACGTGTCAGAGAGAATCACAGTAAGTAGACCAGGTACTGTAGGACAGTGAAAGAGGTGAGAACAGAGGAAACAGAAGGAAAGCAGGAATGAGAATTAGGTGTAAAGTGTGTCTCCTGTGTGAAAGAGTGTGAGTGAAGTCAGAGAGAGAGGGAGAGAGGAAAGACGTGAGGAAGTCACAGTAATGGACCAGGTACTGTAAACAAGAGGTAATCAAGTAGATCACCAGGACTGAAATGTGAGGAAGACAGAGAGAGGGAGAAGGAAAGAGGTGAGGAAGTAGAGAGAGGGAGAAGGAGAAAGGTGAGGAAGTAGAGAGAGGGAGAGGAAAGAGGTGAGGAAGTAGAGAGAGGGAGGAGGAAAGAGGTAGAGAGAGGTGAGAGGGAGAGGAAAGAGGTGAGGGAAGTCAGGAAAGAGGGAGGAAGTAGAGAGAGAGGGAGAAGGAAAGAGGTGAGGAAGTAGAGAGAGGGAGAAGGAAAGAGGTGAGGAAGTAGAGAGAGGGAGGAGGAAAGAGGGAGGAGGAAGTAGAGAGGTGAGAGGAGAGAAGGAAAGAGGTGAGGAAGTCACCAGGAAAGAGGTGAGGACTAGAGAGAGAGGGAGGAGGAAAGAGGTGAGGAAGTAGAGAGAGGGAGGAGGAAAGAGGTGAGGAATAGAGAGAGGGGAAGGAAAGAGGTGAGGAACTCAGAGAGAGAGGGAAAGGAAAGAGGAATTTCCAGAGAGGAAGGAAAGAGGTGAGGAAGTAGAGAGAGAGGGAGAAGGAAAGAGGTGAAGGAAGAGAGAGAGAGGAAGGAAAGAGGTGAGGAAGTAGAAGAGGAGAGGAAAGAGGTGAGGAAGTAGAGAGAGAGGGAGAAGGAAAGAGGTGAGGAAGTAGAGAGAGGGAGGAGAAAGAGGTGAGGAAGTAGAGAGTCCTGGAGGAAAGAGGTGAGGAAGTAGAGAGAGGAGAAGGAAAGAGGTAGAGAGAGAGGGAGGAAGGAGAAGAGAGAGAGAGGAGGAGGAAAGAGGTGAGGTGTGAGTGAGGAGGAAGTAGAGAGAGGGAGGAGGAAAGAGGTGAGGAAGTAGAGAGAGGGAGGAGGAAAGAGAGAGAGAGGGAGAAGGAAAGAGGTGAGGAAGTAGAGAGAGAGGAGGAGGAAAGAGGTGAGGAAGTAGAGAGAGAGGGAGAAGGAAAGAGGTGAGGAAGTAGAGAGAGGGAGGAGGAAAGAGGTGAGGAAGTAGAGAGAGGGAGAAGGAAAGAGAGTGAGGAAGTGAGGAAGTAGAGAGGGAGGAAAGAGGTGAGGAAGTAGAGAGAGAGGGAGAAGGAAAGAGGTGAGGAAGTAGAGAGAGAGGAAAGAGGTGAGGAAGTAGAGAGAGGGAGAAGGAAAAGAGGAGGAGGAAGAGAGAGAGAGAAGGAAAGAGGAGGAAGTAGAGAGAGGGAGAAGGAAAGAGGTGAGGAAGTAGAGAGAGGGAGAAGGAAAGAGGTGAGGAAGTAGAGAGAGAGGGAGGAGGAAAGAGGTGAGGAAGTAGAGAGAGGGAGGAGGAAAGAGGTGAGGAAGTAGAGAGAGAGGAAAGAGGTGAGGAAGTAGAGTGGAGGAGAAAGAGGTGAGGAAGAGAGAGGGAGAAAGAGGTGAGGAAGTAGAGAGAGGGAGAAGGAAAGAGGAGGAAGTCTGAGGAAGTAGAGAGAAAGAGGTGAGGAAGTACCAGAGGAATGGAAAGAGGTGAGGAAGTAGAGAGAGGGAGGAGGAAAGAGGTGAGGAAGTAGAGAGAGGAGGAGGAGAGTGAGGAAGTAGAGAGAGGAAAGAGGTGAGGAAGTAGAGAGAGAAGGAAAGAGGTGAGGAAGTCAGAGGTGAGGAAGACCCTCCAGATGAGGAAGTAGAGAGAGGAAGATGAGAGAGGGAGGAAGAGAGAGAGAAAGGAAAGAGAGAGGAAAGAGGTGAGGAAGTAGAGAGAGGAAAGAGGTGAGGAAGTAGAGAGAGGAAAGAGGTGAGGAAGTAGAGAGAGGAAAGAGGTGAGGAAGTAGAGAGAGGAAAGAGGTGAGGAAGTAGAGAGAGGAAAGAGGTGAGGAAGTAGAGAGAGGAAAGAGGTGAGGAAGTAGAGAGAGGGAGGAGGAAAGAGGTGAGGAAGTAGAGAGAGGGAGAAGGAAAGGTGAGGAAGTAGAGGGAAGGAGGAGAGAGAGGGAGATATGGGGAAAGAGAAGGAAAAAATACAAATCAGTCCATTTCACTTCAACAAAGACTTAATTATGATTTAAAACATCCCCCTTGGCTCCCTGCATCATTGTCCATCTCTACATTAGTCCTTGTTATTCATCCCTTCCACTCACCTTCCCTTCCACTCACCATCCCTTCCACTCACCATCCCTTCCACTCACCATCCCTTCCACTCACCTTCCCTTCCACTCACCTTCCCTTCCACTCACCTTCCCTTCCACTCACCTTCCCTTCCCTTCCACTCACCTTCCCTTCCTCTCACCATCCCTTCCTCTCACCTTCCCTTCCTCTCACCTTCCCTTCCTTCCCTTCCACTCCCCTCCACTCACCTTCCCTTCCACTCCACTCACCTTCCCTTGGGCCTCACCTTCCCTTCCCTCACCTTCCCTCCTCACCTTCCCTTCCTCTCTCCTCACCTTCCCTTCCTCCTCCACTCCCTTCCCCTCCTCCTCTCACCTCCCCTCCCCTTCCTCACCTCTCCTCCTCCTCCCCTTCCTCTCTCCTCCCCTTCCTCTCACCTTCCCCTTCCTCTCTCCTCCCCTTCCTCTCTCCTCCCCTTCCTCTCTCCTCCCCTTCCTCTCTCCTCCCCTTCCTCTCTCCTCCCCTTCCTCTCTCCTCCCCTTCCTCTCTCCTCCCCTTCCTCTCTCCTCCCCTTCCCTTCCTCTCACCTTTCCTGCACTGCAGGGTGACCAGGTTACTTCCGTAGTCCAGAGGCTTAATGATCACCTCAACAAAGTTAAACTGACCCTGGGACACAGACGAGAGAGAGGGAGGGAGGAGAGAGACGAGGGGGAGGGAGGAGAGAGACGAGGGGGAGAGGGAGGAGAGAGACGAGAAGGAGAGGGAGGGAGGATAGAGAGGGAGGATAGAGACGAGAGGGAGGGAGGATAGAGACGAGAGGGAGGGAGAATAGAGACCAGAGGGAGGGAGGATAGAGACCAGAGGGAGGGAGGAGAGAAGAGAGAGAAAGAAGAATATAGAAGAGTTATCATTATTTAATCAAAATGAACACAAAGAACAAAAGTGGGTGTGTTTGTCTGCCTGTATGAGTTAAGTGAGTGAGAAGAGTGAAATGAACACAAAGAACAAAAGTGAGTGGAAGATGAGGTAGTGAGTGTGAGTGAGTGAGTGAGTGAGTGAGTGAGTGAGTGAGTGAGTGAGTGAGTGAGAGAGTGAGAGAGAACGTACCTTGATGGTCCCCAGTTTGTACTCCTCTCCTGAGTCGTTGTAAACCACCATAACAAAGTCGTTTCCAATGTGTCTCTTCTTGTTACAGCAGCCCTTATCACTGTCTCTGTTGGGCATCAGGGTGGCTATGTGGAAGATGGCTGAGGAGAGGAGGAGAGGGGGGTTAGTGGGGGTACAGCAGCCCTTATCACTGTCTCTGTTGGGCATCAGGGTGGCTATGTGGAAGATGGCTGAGGAGAGGAGGAGAGGGGGTTAGTGGGGGTACAGCAGCCCTTATCACTGTCTCTGTTGGGCATCAGGGTGGCTATGTGGAAGATGGCTGAGGAGAGGAGGAGAGGGGGTTAGTGGGGTACAGCAGCCCTTATCACTGTCTCTGTTGGGCATCAGGGTGGCTATGTGGAAGATGGCTGAGGAGAGGAGGAGAGGGGGTTAGTGGGGGTACAGCAGCCCTTATCACTGTCTCTGTTGGGCATCAGGGTGGCTATGTGGAAGATGGCTGAGGAGAGGAGGAGAGGGGGTTAGTGGGGGTACAGCAGCCCTTATCACTGTCTCTGTTGGGCATCAGGGTGGCTATGTGGAAGATGGCTGAGGAGAGGAGGAGAGGGGGTTAGTGGGGGTACAGCAGCCCTTATCACTGTCTCTGTTGGGCATCAGGGTGGCTATGTGGAAGATGGCTGAGGAGAGGAGGAGAGGGGGTTAGTGGGGGTACAGCAGCCCTTATCACTGTCTCTGTTGGGCATCAGGGTGGCTATGTGGAAGATGGCTGAGGAGAGGAGGAGAGGGGGTTAGTGGGGGTACAGCAGCCCTTATCACTGTCTCTGTTGGGCATCAGGGTGGCTATGTGGAAGATGGCTGAGGAGAGGAGGAGAGGGGGTTAGTGGGGGTACAGCAGCCCTTATCACTGTCTCTGTTGGGCATCAGGGTGGCTATGTGGAAGATGGCTGAGGAGAGGAGGAGAGGGGGTTAGTGGGGGTACAGCAGCCCTTATCACTGTCTCTGTTGGGCATCAGGGTGGCTATGTGGAAGATGGCTGAGGAGAGGAGGAGAGGGGGTTAGTGGGGGTACAGCAGCCCTTATCACTGTCTCTGTTGGGCATCAGGGTGGCTATGTGGAAGATGGCTGAGGAGAGGAGGAGAGGGGGTTAGTGGGGGTACAGCAGCCCTTATCACTGTCTCTGTTGGGCATCAGGGTGGCTATGTGGAAGATGGCTGAGGAGAGGAGGAGAGGGGGTTAGTGGGGTACAGCAGCCCTTATCACTGTCTCTGTTGGGCATCAGGGTGGCTATGTGGAAGATGGCTGAGGAGAGGAGGAGAGGGGGTTAGTGGGGGTACAGCAGCCCTTATCACTGTCTCTGTTGGGCATCAGGGTGGCTATGTGGAAGATGGCTGAGGAGAGGAGGAGAGGGGGTTAGTGGGGGTACAGCAGCCCTTATCACTGTCTCTGTTGGGCATCAGGGTGGCTATGTGGAAGATGGCTGAGGAGAGGAGGAGAGGGGGTTAGTGGGGGTACAGCAGCCCTTATCACTGTCTCTGTTGGGCATCAGGGTGGCTATGTGGAAGATGGCTGAGGAGAGGAGGAGAGGGGGTTAGTGGGGGTACAGCAGCCCTTATCACTGTCTCTGTTGGGCATCAGGGTGGCTATGTGGAAGATGGCTGAGGAGAGGAGGAGAGGGGGTTAGTGGGGGTACAGCAGCCCTTATCACTGTCTCTGTTGGGCATCAGGGTGGCTATGTGGAAGATGGCTGAGGAGAGGAGGAGAGGGGGTTAGTGGGGTACAGCAGCCCTTATCACTGTCTCTGTTGGGCATCAGGGTGGCTATGTGGAAGATGGCTGAGGAGAGGAGGAGAGGGGGTTAGTGGGGGTACAGCAGCCCTTATCACTGTCTCTGTTGGGCATCAGGGTGGCTATGTGGAAGATGGCTGAGGAGAGGAGGAGAGGGGGTTAGTGGGGGTACAGCAGCCCTTATCACTGTCTCTGTTGGGCATCAGGGTGGCTATGTGGAAGATGGCTGAGGAGAGGAGGAGAGGGGGTTAGTGGGGGTACAGCAGCCCTTATCACTGTCTCTGTTGGGCATCAGGGTGGCTATGTGGAAGATGGCTGAGGAGAGGAGGAGAGGGGGTTAGTGGGGGTACAGCAGCCCTTATCACTGTCTCTGTTGGGCATCAGGGTGGCTATGTGGAAGATGGCTGAGGAGAGGAGGAGAGGGGGTTAGTGGGGGTACAGCAGCCCTTATCACTGTCTCTGTTGGGCATCAGGGTGGCTATGTGGAAGATGGCTGAGGAGAGGAGGAGAGGGGGTTAGTGGGGGTACAGCAGCCCTTATCACTGTCTCTGTTGGGCATCAGGGTGGCTATGTGGAAGATGGCTGAGGAGAGGAGGAGAGGGGGTTAGTGGGGGTACAGCAGCCCTTATCACTGTCTCTGTTGGGCATCAGGGTGGCTATGTGGAAGATGGCTGAGGAGAGGAGGAGAGGGGGTTAGTGGGGGTACAGCAGCCCTTATCACTGTCTCTGTTGGGCATCAGGGTGGCTATGTGGAAGATGGCTGAGGAGAGGAGGAGAGGGGGCTAGTGGGGGTACAGCAGCCCTTATCACTGTCTCTGTTGGGCATCAGGGTGGCTATGTGGAAGATGGCTGAGGAGAGGAGGAGAGGGGGGTTAGTGGGGGTACAGCAGCCCTTATCACTGTCTCTGTTGGGCATCAGGGTGGCTATGTGGAAGATGGCTGAGGAGAGGAGGAGAGGGGGGTTAGTGGGGGTACAGCAGCCCTTATCACTGTCTCTGTTGGGCATCAGGGTGGCTATGTGGAAGATGGCTGAGGAGAGGAGGAGAGGGGGGTTAGTGGGGGTACAGCAGCCCTTATCACTGTCTCTGTTGGGCATCAGGGTGGCTATGTGGAAGATGGCTGAGGAGAGGAGGAGAGGGGGGTTAGTGGGGGTACAGCAGCCCTTATCACTGTCTCTGTTGGGCATCAGGGTGGCTATGTGGAAGATGGCTGAGGAGAGGAGGAGAGGGGGTTAGTGGGGGTACAGCAGCCCTTATCACTGTCTCTGTTGGGCATCAGGGTGGCTATGTGGAAGATGGCTGAGGAGAGGAGGAGAGGGGGTTAGTGGGGGTACAGCAGCCCTTATCACTGTCTCTGTTGGGCATCAGGGTGGCTATGTGGAAGATGGCTGAGGAGAGGAGGAGAGGGGGTTAGTGGGGTACAGCAGCCCTTATCACTGTCTCTGTTGGGCATCAGGGTGGCTATGTGGAAGATGGCTGAGGAGAGGAGGAGAGGGGGTTAGTGGGGGTACAGCAGCCCTTATCACTGTCTCTGTTGGGCATCAGGGTGGCTATGTGGAAGATGGCTGAGGAGAGGAGGAGAGGGGGTTAGTGGGGGTACAGCAGCCCTTATCACTGTCTCTGTTGGGCATCAGGGTGGCTATGTGGAAGAAGATGGCTGAGGAGAGGAGGAGAGGGGGTTAGTGGGGGTACAGCAGCCCTTATCACTGTCTCTGTTGGGCATCAGGGTGGCTATGTGGAAGATGGCTGAGGAGAGGAGGAGAGGGGGTTAGTGGGGGTACAGCAGCCCTTATCACTGTCTCTGTTGGGCATCAGGGTGGCTATGTGGAAGATGGCTGAGGAGAGGAGGAGAGGGGGTTAGTGGGGGTACAGCAGCCCTTATCACTGTCTCTGTTGGGCATCAGGGTGGCTATGTGGAAGATGGCTGAGGAGAGGAGGAGAGGGGGTTAGTGGGGGTACAGCAGCCCTTATCACTGTCTCTGTTGGGCATCAGGGTGGCTATGTGGAAGATGGCTGAGGAGAGGAGGAGAGGGGGTTAGTGGGGGTACAGCAGCCCTTATCACTGTCTCTGTTGGGCATCAGGGTGGCTATGTGGAAGATGGCTGAGGAGAGGAGGAGAGGGGGTTAGTGGGGGTACAGCAGCCCATGTTCTGGAAGATGGCTGAGGAGAGAGGAGGAGAGGGGGTTAGTTATCACTGTCTCTGTTGGGCATCAGGGTGGCTATGTGGAAGATGGCTGAGGAGAGGAGGAGAGGGGGTTAGTGAGGGTACAGCAGCCCTTATCACTGTCTCTGTTGGGCATCAGGGTGGCTATGTGGAAGATGGCTGAGGAGAGGAGGAGAGGGGGTTAGTGGGGTACAGCAGCCCTTATCACTGTCTCTGTTGGGCATCAGGGTGGCTATGTGGAAGATGGCTGAGGAGAGGAGGAGAGGGGGGTTAGTGGGGGTACAGCAGCCCTTATCACTGTCTCTGTTGGGCATCAGGGTGGCTATGTGGAAGATGGCTGAGGAGAGGAGGAGAGGGGGGTTAGTGGGGGTACAGCAGCCCTTATCACTGTCTCTGTTGGGCATCAGGGTGGCTATGTGGAAGATGGCTGAGGAGAGGAGGAGAGGGGGGTTAGTGGGGGTACAGCAGCCCTTATCACTGTCTCTGTTGGGCATCAGGGTGGCTATGTGGAAGATGGCTGAGGAGAGGAGGAGAGGGGGGTTAGTGGGGGTACAGACAGACCCCTCTTTGGGCATCAGCTTTAACCCTGAACCCTGGGGTACAGAGTAACACCTGTAAGTAGAAATACAGTCACCCTGCATGATGTCATCGTGCCAGCAGTAGGTAAACTCCCCGTCATCTCCATACTGGTCTAGACCCCCCAGGAAGATCTGGTCTGGATCACAGTCCTTCAGGTGGATCAGCTTCCCCAGGCCGGTCAGGAAGCCAGCGTAGCGGTTAGAACCATACTCATTGGACAGGATGGACACCTCGTTGAATACCTGGGGTAGGGAGCAGGCAGGAGAGAGGGGGAGGGAGGGAGGGGGAGGAAGGAGAGAGGGAAAGGGGGAGGAAGGAGAAATGGAAAGGGAGAGAGGGAAAGGGGGAGGAAGGAGAGAGGGAAAGGGAGAGAGGGGGAGGAAGGAGAGAGGGAAAGGGGGGGAGGGGAGAGGAAGGAGAGAGGGGAGGGGAGGAAGGAGAGGTGGAGGGAGAGGAAGGAGAGGTGGAGGGAGAGGAAGGAGAGGTGGAGGGAGAGGAAGGAGAGGGGAGGGAGAGGAAGGAGAGGTGGAGGGAGAGGAAGGAGAGGAAGGAGAGGGGAGGGAGAGGAAGGAGAGGAAGGAAGGAGAGGGGGGAGAGGAAGGAGAGGTGGAGGGAGGGGGAAGGAGAGGGGAAGGGGGAGAGAGGGAAAGGGGGGAGAAAGGAGAGAGGGAAGGGGGGGGAAAGGAGAGAGGGAAAGGGGGGAAAGGAGAGAGGGAAAGGGGGGAGAAAGGAGAGAGGGAAGGGGGGAAAGGAGAGAGGGAAAGGGGGGGGAGAGAGGGAAAGGGGAGGGAGAGGAAGGGAGAGGGGGAGAGAGGGGAAAGGGGAGGGAAAGGAGGGGGGGAAGGAGAGAGGGAAAGGGGAGGGGAGGAAGGAGAGGGGGAGGGAGAGGAAGGAGAGGTGGAGGGAGAGGAAGGAGAGGTGGAGGGAGAGGAAGGAGAGGTGGAGGGAGAGGAAGGAGAGGGAAAGGAGGGAGAGGAAGGAGAGAGGGAGGGGGGGAGGAGAGGAGAGGGGGAGGAAGGAGAGAGGGAAAGGGGGGGGAGAGAGGGAAAGGGGGAGAGAGAGAGGGAGGGGAGAGGAAGGAGAGAGGGAAAGGGGGATGGGGGGAGAAAGGAGAGAGGGAAAGGGGGATGGGGAGAGAGGGAAAGGGGGAGGGGGAGAGGGGAGGAAGGAGAGAGGGAAAGGGGGAGAGAGAGGGGGAGGAAGGAGAGAGGGAAAGGGGGGAGAGAGGGGGAGGAAAGAGAGAGGGAAAGGGGGGGAGAGGGGGGGAGGAAGGAGAGAGGGAAAGGGGGGGAGAGAGGGGGGAGGAAGGAGAGAGGGAAAGGGGGAGGGAGAGAGGGGGAGGAAGGAGAGAGGGAAAGGGGGAGGGAGAAAGTCCGTTCATTAAAGGTTGTTTCGGTAGTCAACCCATACTACCACTACAAGTGTGTTTCAGACTCATTTGTACCTTCCTCTGGAATCTAAATGTCGTCTCCGGTCCACACAGGGTTTATAGAGTCCTTGTGGTCATGTGTGGACGGGAGGGGACATTACATATTGTACCAACCCCCCAAATAAACAGCAGAAAACACAAGGTGGAATTTCTAAATGTGTTTGTGCATCTGCAGTGTTTCCCTTGTTAGCCAAATGTTAGTCTAGCGGCCGGCTACCCAAACCTGCAGTTCGTCTAGCGGCCGGCTACCCAAACCTGTAGCTAGTCTAGCGGCCGGCTACCCAAACCTGTAGCTAGTCTAGCGGCCGGCTACCCAAACCTGTAGTTAGTCTAGCGGCCGGCTACCCAAACCTGCAGTTAGTCTAGCGGCCGGCTACCCAAACCTGTAGCTAGTCGAGGCCAGCTACCCAAACCTGTAGTTAGTCTAGAGGCCAGCTACCCAAACCTGTAGTTAGTCTAGAGGCCAGCTACCCAAACCTGTAGTTAGTCTAGCGGCCGGCTACCCAAACCTGTAGTTAGTCGAGGCCAGCTACCCAAACCTGTAGTTAGTAGAGGCCAGCTACCCAAACCTGTAGTTAGTCTAGAGGCCAGCTACCCAAACCTGTAGTTAGTCGAGGCCAGCTACCCAAACCTGTAGTTAGTCTAGAGGCCAGCTACCCAAACCTGTAGTTAGTAGAGGCCAGCTACCCAAACCTGTAGTTAGTCTAGCGGCCGGCTACCCAAACCTGTAGTTAGTCTAGCGGCCAGCTACCCAAACCTGTAGTTAGTCTAGAGGCCAGCTACCCAAACCTGTAGTTAGTCTAGAGGCCAGCTACCCAAACCTGTAGTTAGTCGAGGCCAGCTACCCAAACCTGTAGTTAGTCTAGCGGCCGGCTACCCAAACCTGTAGTTAGTCTAGCGGCCGGCTACCCAAACCTGTAGCTAGTCTAGCGGCCGGCTACCCAAACCTGTAGCTAGTCTAGCGGCCGGCTACCCAAACCTGTAGTTAGTCTAGAGGCCAGCTACCCAAACCTGTAGCTAGTCTAGCGGCCGGCTACCCAAACCTGTAGTTAGTCTAGCGGCCAGCTACCCAAACCTGTAGTTAGTCTAGAGGCCAGCTACCCAAACCTGTAGTTAGTCTAGAGGCCAGCTACCCAAACCTGTAGTTAGTCTAGAGGCCAGCTACCCAAACCTGTAGTTAGTCTAGAGGCCAGCTACCCAAACCTGTAGTTGGTCTAGAGGCCAGCTACCCAAACCTGTAGTTAGTCTAGAGGCCAGCTACCCAAACCTGTAGTTGGTCTAGAGGCCAGCTACCCAAACCTGTAGTTGGTCTAGAGGCCAGCTACCCAAACCTGTAGTTAGTCTAGAGGCCAGCTACCCAAACCTGTAGTTGGTCTAGAGGCCAGCTACCCAAACCTGTAATAATCATGGTTGAATTCCAGACCGATTGGCCCCCATTGATCTTCTCCAAGCCCCGAGGCAAAGTGTGTAGAATTGCAGGAATTTGATCACAAAATTATAAACATCTCTCTCCACCCCGTGGCAATATGTGGATTGCAGGAAATGTTTAGATTAATCTGGTCTCACCTGTCCAGCTCCGACAAACACCACTCCAATCTTATGGGTATCATATGGAGGCATCTGGTCCAGAACCTTCACCGCTCTGTCGATCAGCTAGGGGGGAGAGAGAGAGACACTGTCGATCAGCTAGGGGGGAGAGAGAG
>NW_026288012.1:0-80000 GCF_023373465.1 Oncorhynchus keta
ACTATGTATTTAACCAGGATAGTCGAATCTCAGTAACTATGTATTTAACCAGGATAGTCGACTCAGTAACTATGTATTTATTTAACCAGGATAGTCCGACTCAGTAACTATGTATTTAACCAGGATAGTCGACTCAGTAACTATGTATTTAACCAGGATAGTCGACTCCAGTAACTATGTATTTAACCAGGATAGTCGACTCAGTAACTATGTATTTATTAACCAGGATAGTCGACTCAGTAACTATGTATTTAACCAGGATAGTCGACTCAGTAACTATGTATTTAACCAGGATAGTCGACTCAGTAACTATGTATTTAACCAGGATAGTCGACTCAGTAACTATGTATTTAACCAGGATAGTCGACTCAGTAACTATGTATTTAACCAGGATAGTCGACTCAGTAACTATGTATTTAACCAGGATAGTCGACTCAGTAACTATGTATTTAACCAGGATAGTCGACTCAGTAACTATGTATTTATTTAACCAGGATAGTCGACTCAGTAACTATGTGTTCAACCAGGATAGTCGACTCAGTAACTATGTGTTTAACCGGGATAGTCGACTCAGTAACTATGTATGTATTTAACCAGGATAGTCGACTCAGTAACTATGTGTTTAACCAGGATAGTCGACTCAGTAACTATGTATTTAACCAGGATAGTCGACTCAGTAACTATGTATTTAACCAGGATAGTCGACTCAGTAACTATGTATTTAACCAGGATAGTCGACTCAGTAACTATGTATTTAACCAGGATAGTCGACTCAGTAACTATGTATTTAACCAGGATAGTCGACTCAGTAACTATGTATTTAACCAGGATAGTCGACTCAGTAACTATGTATTTAACCAGGATAGTCGACTCAGTAACTATGTATTTATTTAACCAGGATAGTCGACTCAGTAACTATGTATTTAACCAGGATAGTCGACTCAGTAACTATGTATGTATTTAACCAGGATAGTCGACTCAGTAACTATGTATGTATTCAGTAACTATGTATTTAACCAGATAGTCGACCTCAGTAACTATGTATTTAACCAGATAGTCGACTCAGTAACTATGTATTTAACCAGGATAGTCGACTCAGTAACTATGTATTTAACCAGGATAGTCGACTCAGTAACTATGTGTGTTTAACCAGGATAGTCGGCTCATAACTATGTATTTATTTAACCAGGATAGTCGGCTCAGTAACTAGTGTATTTATTTAACCAGGATAGTCGACTCAGTAACTGTATTTAACCAGGATAGTCGACTCAGTAACTGTGAACAGTAATATATGTATTTAACCAGGATAGTCGACTCAGTAACTATGTATTTAACCAGGATAGTCGACTCAGTAACTATGTATTTAACCAGGATAGTCGACTCAGTAACTATGTATTTAACCAGGACAGTCGACTCAGTAACTCATGTATTTAACCAGGATAGTCGACTCAGTAACTATGTATGTATTTAACCAGATAGTGACTCAGTAACTATGTATTTAACCAGGATAGTCGACTCAGTAACTATGTATTTAACCAGGATAGTCGACTCAGTAACTATGTATTTAACCAGGATAGTCGACTCAGTAACTATGTGTTTAACCAGGATAGTCGGCTCAGTAACTATGTATTTATTTAACCAGGATAGTCGGCTCAGTAACTATGTATTTAACCAGGATAGTCGACTCAGTAACTATGTATGTATTTAACCAGGATAGTCGGCTCAGTAACTAACTATGTATTTAACCAGGATAGTCGACTCAGTAACTATGTATTTAACCAGGATAGTCGACTCAGTAACTCGACTGTATTTAACCAGGATAGTCGACTCAGTAACTATGTGTTTAACCAGGATAGTCGACTCAGTAACTATATTTACTATGTATTTATTTAACCAGGATAGTCGACTCAGTAACTATGTATTTAACCAGGATAGTCGACTCAGTAACTATGTATTTAACCAGGATAGTCGACTCAGTAACTATGTATTTAACCAGATAGTCGACTCAGTAACTATGTATTTAACCAGGATAGTCGACTCAGTAACTATGTATGTATTTAACCAGGATAGTCGACTCAGTAACTATGTATTTAACCAGGATAGTCGACTCAGTAACTATGTAACTTGTATTTAACCAGGATAGTCGACTCAGTAACTATGTATTTAACCAGGATAGACTCAGTAACTATGTATTTAACCAGGATAGTCGACTCAGTAACTATATTTATTTAACCAGGATAGTCGACTCAGTAATATTTAACCAGGATAGTCGACTCAGTTTATTTAACCAGGATAGTCGACTCAGTAACTATGTATTTAACCAGGATAGTCGACTCAGTAACTATGTATTTAACCAGGATAGTCGCTCAGTAACTATGTATTTAACCAGGATAGTCGACTCAGTAACTATGTATTTATTTAACCAGGATAGTCGACTCAGTAACTATGTATTTAACCAGGATAGTCGACTCAGTAACTATGTATTTAACCAGGATAGTCGACTCAGTAACTATGTATTTAACCAGGATAGTCGACTCAGTAACTATGTATTTAACCAGGATAGTCGACTCAGTAACTATGTATTTAACCAGGATAGTCGACTCAGTAACTATGTATTTAACCAGGATAGTCGACTCAGTAACTATGTATTTAACCAGGATAGTCGACTCAGTAACTATGTATTTAACCAGGATAGTCGACTCAGTAACTATGTATTTAACCAGGATAGTCGACTCAGTAACTATGTATTTAACCAGGATAGTCGACTCAGTAACTATGTATTTAACCAGGATAGTCGACTCAGTAACTATGTATTTAACCAGGATAGTCGGCTCAGTAACTATGTATTTAACCAGGATAGTCGACTCAGTAACTATGTATTTATTTAACCAGGATAGTCGACTCAGTAACTATGTAACTATGTATTTAACCGGGATATAATTCGGTAACTATGTATGTATTTAACTCGACTCAGTAACTATGTATTTATTTAACCAGGATAGTCGACTCAGTAACTATGTATTTAACCAGGATAGTCGACTCAGTAACTATGTATTGTATTTAACCAGGATAGTCGACTCAGTAACTATGTATTTAACCAGGATAGTCGACTCAGTAACTATGTATTTAACCAGGATAGTCGACTCAGTAACTATGTATTTATTTAACCAGGATAGTCGACTCAGTAACTATGTATTTAACCAGGATAGTCGACAGTAACTAGTGCATTTAACCAGGATAGTCGAACAGTATTTAACCAGGAACTATGTATTTAACCAGGATAGTCGACTCAGTAACTATGTATTTAACCAGGATAGTCGACTCAGTAACTATGTATTTAACCAGGATAGTCGACTCAGTAACTATGTATTTAACCAGGATAGTCGACTCAGTAACTATGTATTTATTTAACCAGGATAGTCGACTCAGTAACTATGTATTTATTTAACCAGGATAGTCGACTCAGTAACTATGTATGTATTTAACCAGGATAGTCGACTCAGTAACTATGTATTTAACCAGGATAGTCGACTCAGTAACTATGTATTTAACCAGGATAGTCGACTCAGTAACTATGTATTTAACCAGGATAGTCGACTCAGTAACTATGTATTTAACCAGGATAGTCGACTCAGTAACTATGTATTTAACCAGGATAGTCGACTCAGTAACTATGTATTTAACCAGGATAGCCGACTCAGTAACTATATTTAACCAGGATAGTCGACTCAGTAACTATGTATTTAACCAGGATATCGACTCAGTAAACTGTATGTATTTAACCAGGATAGTCGACTCAGTAACTATGTATTTAACCAGGATAGTCGACTCAGTAACTATGTATTTATAGTCGACCAGTAACTATGTATTTAAGATAGTCGACTCAGTAACTATGTATTTAACCAGGATAGTCGACTCAGTAACTATGTTTGTATTTAACCAGGATAGTCGACTCAGTAACTATGTATTTAACCAGGATAGTCGACTCAGTAACTATGTATTTAACCAGGATAGTCGACTCAGTAACTATGTATGTATTTAACCAGGATAGTCGACTCAGTAACTATGTATTTGTATTTAACCAGGATAGTCGACTCAGTAACTATGTATTTAACCAGGATAGTCGATCTCAGTAACTATGTATTTAACCAGGATAGTCGAGCTCAGTAACTATGTATTTATTTAACCAGGATAGTCGACTCAGTAACTATGTATTTAACCAGGATAGTCGACTCAGTAACTATGTATTTAACCAGGATAGTCGACTCAGTAACTATGTATTTAACCAGGATAGTCGCACTCAGTAACTATGTGTATTTAACCAGGATAGTCGACTCAGTAACTATGTATTTAACCAGGATAGTCGACTCAGTAACTATGTATTTAACCAGGATAGTGGACTCAGTAACTATGTATTTAACCAGGATAGTCGACTCAGTAACTATGTATTTAACCAGGATAGTCGACTCAGTAACTATGTATTTAACCAGGATAGTCGACTCAGTAACTATGTATTTAACCAGGATAGTCGACTCAGTAACTATGTATTTATAACCAGGATAGTAACTCAGTAACTATGTGTATGTATTTAACCAGGATAGTCAGACTCAGTAACTATGTATTAGTCGACTCAGTAACTATGTATTTAACCAGGATAGTCGACTCAGTAACTATGTATTTAACCGAAGTCCAGGATAGTATTTAACCTCAGTAACTATGTATTTAACCAGGATAGTCGACTCAGTAACTATGTATTTAACCAGGATAGTCGACTCAGTAACTATGTATTTAACCATGACACCAGTAACTATGTATTTACCAGTCGACTCAGTAACTATGTATTTAACCAGGATAGTCGACTCAGTAACTATGTATTTAACCAGGATAGTCGACTCAGTAATAGGTTGTAACTAACCAGATAGTGGACACCAGTAATGTATGTATTTAACCAGGATAGTCACTACCATTTAACTATCAGTAACTATGTATTTAACCAGGATAGTCGACTCAGTAACTATGTATTTAACCAGGATAGTCGACTCAGTAACTATGTATTTAACCAGGGATAGTCCTCAGGAAAGGACTCAAGGCATCAACCAGGATAGTCGACTCAGTAACTATGTATTTAACCATTGGATAGTATTTAACCAGGATAGACTCAGTAACTATGTATTTAACCAGGATAGTCGACTCAGTAACTATGTATTTAACCAGGATAGTCGACTCAGTAACTATGTATTTAACCAGGATAGTCGACTCAGTAACTATGTATTTAACCAGGATTTAATTTATTTAACCAGGATAGTCGACTCAGTAACTATGTATTTAACCAGGATAGTCGACTCAGTAACTATGTATTTAACCAGGATAGTCGACTCAGTAACTATGTATTTAACCAGGATAGTCGACTCAGTAACTATGTATTTAACCAGGATAGTCGACTCAGTAACTATGTATTTAACCAGGATAATCTCAGTAACTATGTATTTAACCAGGATAGTCGACTCAGTAACTATGTATTTAACCAGGATAGTCGACTCAGTAACTATGTATTTAACCAGGATAGTCGACTCAGTAACTATGTATTTAACCAGGATAGTCGACTCAGTAACTATGTATTTAACCAGGATAGTTGGCTCAGTAACTATGTATTTAACCAGGATAGCTCAGTAACTCAGTAACTATGTATTTATTTAACCAGGATAGTCGACTCAGTAACTATGTATTTAACCAGGATAGTCGACTCAGTAACTATGTATTTAACCAGGATAGTCGACTCAGTAACTATGTATTTATTTAACCAGGATAGTCGACTCAGTAACTATGTATTTAACCAGGATAGTCGACTCAGTAACTATGTATTTATTTAACCAGGATAGTCGACTCAGTAACTATGTATTTAACCAGGATAGTCGACTCAGTAACTATGTATTTAACCAGGATAGTCGACTCAGTAACTATGTATTTATTTAACCAGGATAGTCGACTCAGTAACTATGTATTTATTTAACCAGGATAGTCTCAGTAACTATGTATTATTTAACCAGTCAGTAACTATGTATTTAACCAGGATAGTCGACTCAGTAACTATGTATTTAACCAGGATAGTCGACTCAGTAACTATGTATTTAACCAGGATAGTCGACTCAGTAACTATGTATTTAACCAGGATAGTCGACTCAGTAACTATGTATTTAACCAGGATAGTCAGACTGTATTTAACCAGTAACTATGTATTTATTTAAGTCGACAGTAACATGTATTTAACCAGGATAGTCGACTCAGTAACTATGTATTTAACCAGGATAGTCGACTCAGTAACTATGTATTTATTTAACCAGGATAGTCGACTCAGTAACTATGTATTTATTTAACCAGGATAGTCGACTCAGTAACTATGTATTTAACCAGGATAGTCGACTCAGTAACTATGTATGTATTTAACCAGGATAGTCGACTCAGTAACTATGTATGTATTTAACCAGGATAGTCGACTCAGTAACTATGTATTTAACCAGGATAGTCGACTCAGTAACTATGTATGTATTTAACCAGGATAGTCGACTCAGTAACTATGTATTTAACCAGGATAGTCGACTCAGTAACTATGTATTTAACCAGGATAGTCGACTCAGTAACTATGTATGTATTTAACCAGGATAGTCGACTCAGTAACTATGTATTTAACCAGGATAGTCGACTCAGTAACTATGTATTTAACCAGGATAGTCGACTCAGTAACTATGTATTTAACCAGGATAGTCGACTCAGTAACTATGTATTTAACCCTACTCAGTAACTATGTATTTAACCAGGATAGTCGACTCAGTAACTATGTATTTATTTAACCAGGATAGTCTATGTACTTAACTATGTAATTTATTTAACCAGGATAGTCGACTCAGTAACTATGTATGTATTTAACCAGGATAGTCGACTCAGTAACTATGTATTTAACCAGGATAGTCGACTCAGTAACTATGTATTTAACCAGGATAGTCGACTCAGTAACTATGTATTTAACCAGGATAGTCGACTCAGTAACTATGTATTTAACCAGGATAGTCGACTCAGTAACTATGTATTTAACCAGGATATTTAACCAGGATAGTCGACTCAGTAACTATGTATTTAACCAGGATAGTCGACTCAGTAACTATGTATTTAACCAGGATAGTCGACTCAGTAACTATGTATTTAACCAGGATAGTCGACTCAGTAACTATGTATTTAACCAGGATAGTCGACTCAGTAACTATGTATTTATTTAACCAGGATAGTCGACTCAGTAACTATGTATTTAACCAGGATAGTCGACTCAGTAACTATGTATTTAACCAGGATAGTCGACTCAGTAACTATGTATTTTAACTCAGTAACTATGTATTTATTTAACCAGGATAGTCGACTCAGTAACTATGTATTTAACCAGGATAGTCGACTCAGTAACTATGTATTTAACCAGGATAGTCGACTCAGTAACTATGTATTTAACCAGGATAGTCGACTCAGTAACTATGTATTTAACCAGGATAGTGACTCAGTAACTATGTATTTAACCAGGATAGTCGACTCAGTAACTATGTATTTAACCAGGATAGTCGACTCAGTAACTATGTATTTAACCAGGATATTTAACTATGTATTTAACCAGGATAGTCGACTCAGTAACTATGTATTTAACCAGGATAGTCGACTCAGTAACTATGTATTTAACCAGGATAGTCGACTCAGTAACTATGTATTTAACCAGATAGTCGACTCAGTAACTATGTATTTAACCAGGATAGTCGACTCAGTAACTATGTATTTAACCAGGATAGTGACTCAGTAACTATGTATTTAACCAGGATAGTCGACTCAGTAACTATGTATTTAATTTAACTCAGGTATTTAGTCAGGATAGTCGACTCAGTAACTATGTATTTAACCAGGATAGTCGACTCAGTAACTATGTATTTATTTAACCAGGATAGTCGACTCAGTAACTATGTATTTAACCAGGATAGTCGACTCAGTAACTATGTATTTAACCAGGATAGTGGACTCAGTAACTATGTATTTAACCAGGATAGTCGACTCAGTAACTATGTATGTATTTAACCAGGATAGTCGACTCAGTAACTATGTATTTAACCAGGATAGTCGACTCAGTAACTATGTATTTAACCAGGATAGTGGACTCAGTAACTATGTATTTACCAGGATAGTCGACTCAGTAACTATGTATTTAACCAGGATAGTCGACTCAGTAACTATGTATTTAACCAGGATAGTCGACTCAGTAACTATGTATTTAACCAGGATAGTCGACTCAGTAACTATGTATTTAACCAGGATAGTCGACTCAGTAACTATGTATTTAACCAGGATAGTCGACTCAGTAACTATGTATTTGTATTAACTATGTATTTAACCAGGATAGTCGACTCAGTAACTATGTATTTATTTAACCAGGATAGTAACTATGTATTTCGACTCAGTAACTATGTATTTAACCAGGATAGTCGACTCAGTAACTATGTATTTAACCAGGATAGTCGACTCAGTAACTATGTATTTAACCAGGATAGTCGACTCAGTAACTATGTATTGTATTTAACCAGGATAGACTCGTAACTATGTATTTAACCAGATAACTAGTAACTATGTATTTAACCAGGATAGTCGACTCAGTAACTATGTATTTAACCAGGATAGTCGACTCAGTAACTATGTATTTAACCAGGATAGTCGTAACTATGTATTTCAGGTAACTATGTATGTATTTAACCAGGATAGTCGACTCAGTAACTATGTATTTAACCAGGATAGTCGACTCAGTAACTATGTATTTAACCAGGATAGTCGACTCAGTAACTATGTATTTATTTAACCAGGATAGTCGACTCAGTAACTATGTATTTAACCAGGATAGTCGACTCAGTAACTATGTATTTAACCAGGATAGTCGACTCAGTAACTATGTATTTAACCAGGATAGTCGACTCAGTAACTATGTATTTAACCAGGATAGTCGACTCAGTAACTATGTATTTAACCAGGATAGTCGACTCAGTAACTATGTATTTAACCAGGATAGTCGACTCAGTAACTATGTATTTAACCAGGATAGTCGACTCAGTAACTATTTAACCAGGATAGTCGACTCAGTAACGATGTATTTAACCAGGATAGTCGACTCAGTAACTATGTATTTAACCAGGATAGTCGACTCAGTAACTATGTATTTAACCAGGATAGTCGACTCAGTAACTATGTATTTATTTAACCAGGATAGTCGACTCAGTAACTATGTATTTAACCAGGATAGTCGACTCAGTAACTATGTATTTAACCAGGATAGTCGACTCAGTAACTATGTATTTAACCAGGATAGTCGACTCAGTAACTATGTATTTAACCAGGATAGTCGACTCAGTAACTATGTATTTAACCAGGATAGTCGACTCAGTAACTATGTATTTAACCAGGATAGTCGACTCAGTAACTATGTATTTAACCAGGATAGTCGACTCAGTAACTATGTATTTAACCAGGATAGTCGACTCAGTAACTATGTATTTAACCAGGATAGTCGACTCAGTAACTATTTATTTAACCAGGATAGTCGACTCAGTAACTATGTATTTAACCAGGATAGTCGACTCAGTAACTATGTATTTAACCAGGATAGTCGACTCAGTAACTATGTATTTAACCAGGATAGTCGACTCAGTAACTATGTATTTAACCAGGATAGTCGACTCAGTAACTATGTATTTAACCAGGATAGTCGACTCAGTAACTATGTATGTATTTAACCAGGATAGTCGACTCAGTAACTATGTATTTAACCAGGATAGTCGACTCAGTAACTATGTATTTAACCAGGATAGTCGACTCAGTAACTATGTATTTAACCAGGATAGTCGACTCAGTAACTATGTATTTAACCAGGATAGTCGACTCAGTAACTATGTATTTAACCAGGATAGTCGACTCAGTAACTATGTATTTATTTAACCAGGATAGTCGACTCAGTATTTAACCAGGATAGTCGACTCAGTAACTATGTATTTAACCAGGATAGTCGACTCAGTAACTATGTATTTAACCAGGATAGTCGACTCAGTAACTATGTATTTATTTAACCAGGATAGTCGACTCAGTAACTATGTATTTAACCAGGATAGTCGACTCAGTAACTATGTATTTAACCAGGATAGTCGACTCAGTAACTATGTATTTAACCAGGATAGTCGACTCAGTAACTATGTATTTAACCAGGATAGTCGACTCAGTAACTATGTATTTATGTCATTTATTTAACCAGGATAGTCGACAGTCAGTATTTAACTATGTATGTATTTAACCAGGATAGTCGACTCAGTAACTATGTATTTAACCAGGATAGTCGACAGTAACAGTATTTAACCAGGATATGTAACTATGTATTTAACCAGGATAGTCGACTCAGTAACTATGTATTTATTTAACCAGGATAGTCGACTCAGTAACTATGTATTTAACCAGGATAGTCGACTCAGTAACTATGTATTTAACCAGGATAGTCGACTCAGTAACTATGTATTTAACCAGGATAGTCGACTAACTATGTATTTAACCAGGATACTATGTATTTAACCAGGATAGTCGACTCAGTAACTATGTATGTATTTAACCAGGATAGTCGACTCAGTAACTATGTATTGTATTTAACCAGGATAGTCGACTCAGTAACTATGTATTTAACCAGGATAGTCGACTCAGTAACTATGTATTTAACCAGGATAGTCGACTCAGTAACTATGTATTTAACCAGGATAGTCGACTCAGTAACTATGTATTTAACCAGGATAGTCGACTCAGTAACTATGTATTTAACCAGGATAGTCGACTCAGTAACTATGTATTTAACCAGGATAGTCGACTCAGTAACTATGTATAACCAGGATATTCAGTAACTATGTATTTAACCAGGATAGTCGACTCAGTAACTATGTATTTAACCAGGGATCGACTCAGTCGACTCAGTAACTATGTATTTAACCAGGATAGTCGACTCAGTAACTATGTATTTATTTAACCAGGATAGTCGACTCAGTAACTATGTATTTATTTAACCAGGATAGTCGACTCAGTAACTATGTATTTAACCAGGATAGTCGACTCAGTAACTATGTATTTAACCAGGATAGTCGACTCAGTAACTATGTATGTATTTAACCAGGATAGTCGACTCAGTAACTATGTATTTAACCAGGATAGTCGACTCAGTAACTATTTATTTAACCAGGATAGTCGACTCAGTAACTATGTATGTATTTAACCAGGATAGTCGACTCAGTAACTATGTATTTAACCAGGATAGTGGACTCAGTAACTATGTATTTAACCAGGATAGTCGACTCAGTAACTATGTATTTAACCAGGATAGTGGACTCAGTAACTATGTATTTAACCAGGATAGTCGACTCAGTAACTATGTATTTAACCAGGATAGTCGACTCAGTAACTATGTATGTATTTAACCAGGATAGTCAGTAACTCAGTAACTATGTATTTATAGTCGACTCAGTAACTATGTATGTATTTAACCAGGATAGTCGACTCAGTAACTATGTATTTATTAACTAACCAGGTAACTAGTATTTAACCAGGATAGTCGACTCAGTAACTATGTATGTATTTAACCAGGATAGTCGACTCAGTAACTATGTATGTATTTAACCAGGATAGTCGACTCAGTAACTATGTATGTATTTAACCAGGATAGTCGACTCAGTAACTATGTATTTAACCAGGATAGTCGACTCAGTAACTATGTATTTAACCAGGATAGTCGACTCAGTAACTATGTATTTAACCAGGATAGTCGACTCAGTAACTATGTATTTAACCAGGATAGTCGACTCAGTAACTATGTATGTATTTAACCAGGATAGTCGACTCAGTAACTATGTATTTAACCAGGATAGTCGACTCAGTAACTATGTATTTAACCAGGATAGTCGACTCAGTAACTATGTATGTATTTAACCAGGATAGTCGACTCAGTAACTATGTATTTAACCAGGATAGTCGACTCAGTAACTATGTATTTAACCAGGTATTTAACCAGGATAGTAACTATGTATTTCAGGATAGTCGACTCAGTAACTATGTATGTATTTAACCAGGATAGATAGTAACTATGTATTTAACCAGGATAGTCGACTCAGTAACTATGTATGTATTTAACCAGGATAGTCGACTCAGTAACTATGTATTTAACCAGGATAGTCGACTCAGTAACTATGTATTTAACCTATGTATTTATTTAACCAGGATAGTCGTAACTCATTTAACCAGGTAACTCAGTAACTATGTATTTAACCAGGATAGTCGACTCAGTAACTATGTATTTAACCAGGATAGTCGACTCAGTAACTATGTATTTATTTAACCAGGATAGTCGACTCAGTAACTATGTATTTAACCAGGATAGTCGACTCAGTAACTATGTATTTAACCAGGATAGTCGTAACTATGTATTTAACCAGTAGTCGACTCAGTAACTATGTATTTAACCAGGATAGTCGACTCAGTAACTATGTATTTAACCAGGATAGTCGACTCAGTAACTATGTATTTAACCAGGATAGTCGACTCAGTAACTATGTATTATTTAACCAGGATAGTCGACTCAGTAACTATGTATTTAACCAGGATAGTCGACTCAGTAACTATGTATGTATTTAACCAGGATAGTCGACTCAGTAACTATGTATTTAACCAGGATAGTCGACTCAGTAACTATGTATTTAACCAGGACTAGTAACTATGTATTTAACCAGGATAGTCGACTCAGTAACTATGTAACTTTATTTAACCAGGATAGTCGACTCAGTAACTATGTATTTATTTAACCAGGATAGTCGACTCAGTAACTATGTATTTAACCAGGATAGTCGACTCAGTAACTATGTATTTAACCTATGTATTTAAGGAGGATAGTCGACTCAGTAACTGTATTTAACCAGGATAGTCGACTCAGTAACTATGTATTTAACCAGGATAGTCGACTCAGTAACTATGTATTTAACCAGGATAGTCGACTCAGTAACTATGTATTTAACCAGGATAGTCGACTCAGTAACTATGTATTTATTTAACCAGGATAGTCGACTCAGTAACTATGTATTTAACCTATGTATTTAACCAGGATAGTCGCTCAGTAACTATGTATTTAACCAGGATAGTCGACTCAGTAACTATGTATTTAACCAGGATAGTCGACTCAGTAACTATGTATGTATTTAACCAGGATAGTCGACTCAGTAACTATGTATTTAACCAGGATAGTCGACTCAGTAACTATGTATTTAACCAGGATAGTCGACTCAGTATTTATTTAACCAGGATAGTCGACTCAGTAACTATGTATTTATTTAACCAGGATAGTCGACTCAGTAACTATGTATTTAACCAGGATAGTCGACTCAGTAACTATGTATTTAACCAGGATAGTCGACTCAGTAACTATGTATGTATTTAACCAGGATAGTCGACTCAGTAACTATGTATTTAACCAGGATAGTCGACTCAGTAACTATGTATTTAACCAGGATAGTCGACTCAGTAACTATTGTATTTAACCAGGATAGTCGACTCAGTAACTATGTATTTAACCAGGATAGTCGACTCAGTAACTATGTATGTATTTAACCAGGATAGTCGACTCAGTAACTATGTATTTAACCAGGATAGTCGACTCAGTAACTATGTATTTAACTATGTATTTAACCAGGGACTCAGTAACTATGACCAGGATAGTCGACTCAGTAACTATGTATGTATTTAACCAGGATAGTCGACTCAGTAACTATGTATTTAACCAGGATAGTCGACTCAGTAACTATGTATGTATTTAACCAGGATAGTCGACTCAGTAACTATGTATTTAACCAGGATAGTCGACTCAGTAACTATGTATGTATTTAACCAGGATAGTCGACTCAGTAACTATGTATGTATTTAACCAGGATAGTCGACTCAGTAACTATGTATTTAACCAGGATAGTCGACTCAGTAACTATGTATTTAACCAGGATAGTCGACTCAGTAACTATGTATTTAACCAGGATAGTCGACTCAGTAACTATGTATTTAACCAGGATAGTCGACTCAGTAACTATGTATTTATTTAACTATGTATTTAACCAGGATAGTCGACTCAGTAACTATGTATTTAACCAGGATAGTCGACTCAGTAACTATGTATTTAACCAGGATAGTCGACAGTCTATGTATTTAACTATGTATTTAACCAGGATAGTCGACTCAGTAACTATGTCGACTCAGTAACTATGTATTTAACCAGGATAGTCGACTCAGTAACTATGTATTTAACCAGGATAGTCGACTCAGTAACTATGTATGTATTTAACCAGGATAGTCGACTCAGTAACTATGTATTTAACCAGGATAGTCGACTCAGTAACTATGTATGTATTTAACCAGGATAGTCGACTCAGTAACTATGTATTTAACCAGGATAGTCGACTCAGTAACTATGTATTTATTTAACCAGGATAGTCGACTCAGTAACTATGTATGTATTTAACCAGGATAGTCGACTCAGTAACTATGTATTTAACCAGGATAGTCGACTCAGTAACTATGTATTTAACCAGGATAGTCGACTCAGTAACTATGTATTTAACCAGGATAGTCGACTCAGTAACTATGTATTTATTTAACCAGGATAGTCGACTCAGTAACTATGTATTTAACCAGGATAGTCGACTCAGTAACTATGTATTTAACCAGGATAGTCGACTCAGTAACTATGTATTTAACCAGGATAGTCGACTCAGTAACTATGTATTTAACCAGGATAGTCGACTCAGTAACTATGTATTTAACCAGGATAGTCGACTCAGTAACTATGTATTTAACCAGGATAGTCGACTCAGTAACTATGTATTTAACCAGGATAGTCGACTCAGTAACTATGTATGTATTTAACCAGGATAGTCGACTCAGTAACTATGTATTTAACCAGGATAGTCGACTCAGTAACTATGTATGTATTTAACCAGGATAGTCGACTCAGTAACTATGTATTTAACCAGGATAGTCGACTCAGTAACTATGTATTTAACCAGGATAGTCGACTCAGTAACTATGTATTTAACCAGGATAGTCGACTCAGTAACTATTGCCACTGCTGTCCCGGGAGTCATGGGAGTTTGTGTTCTTTGCTTTACTGAGCTAAAAAGGAGATTTTAACAATAAAGACTATTTTATTTAATTCCATTTTCCTCCAAGAGTTGCTGAACTTACCTCTCTGAATTTCCCGCTCTCTACCCGTTGATAGACCCAGCCCAGCTATAACAGGCTGGCTCAGTCACCTGTGACTAATAGCACAACAAGTGGAAGGTTAAAGGTCACAACCTCAACGGTGACACCAGGCCTCTGACCCTGACCTGTAAGGCTGTAACTATGGAGACCGTTCGATGGGCTGCACAGCCAGGTGACTGCTTTGACCTGACCCTCTAAGGTGGACACCTGACCTGAGGAGATCTGGACAGACGGGACAAGGGCCAGACCATAGAAATATATTGACTAAAGTAAAAAGTAATTCTATGGGACAGAGCCTTGTTAGAGCTGCCGTGTGTGAAAGAGAGAGAGAGATACAGAGGGAGTGAGAGCAGGCTGGACTGCCAGGCTGACCTCCTGAATGGAGCAGGCTGGACTGCCAGGCTGACCTCCTGAATGGAGCAGGCTGGACTGCCAGGCTGACCTACTGAATGGAGCAGGCTGGACTGCCAGGCTGACCTACTGAATGGAGCAGGCTGGACTGCCAGGCTGACCTACTGAATGGAGCAGGCTGGACTGCCAGGCTGACCTACTGAATGGAGCAGGCTGGACTGCCAGGCTGACCTACTGAATGGAGCAGGCTGGACTGCCAGGCTGACCTACTGAATGGAGCAGGCTGGACTGCCAGGCTGACCTACTGAATGGAGCAGGCTGGACTGCCAGGCTGACCTACTGAATGGAGCAGGCTGGATTGCCAGGCTGACCTACTGAATGGAGCAGGCTGGACTGCCAGGCTGACCAACTGAATGGAGCAGGCTGGACTGCCAGGCTGACCTACTGAATGGAGCAGGCTGGACTACCAGGCTGACCTACTAAATAACCCCTGACCGTTAGTGTAATGATGTATGACCCTGACCGTTACAGTATAATGATGTATGACCCTGACCGTTACAGTATAATGATGTATGACCCCTGACCGTTACAGTGTAATGATGTATGACCCCTGACCGTTACAGTATAATGATGTATGACCCCTGACCGTTACAGTGTAGCCGAGCGGAAATGGAGGAAAACTCGCCTCCCTGCGGACCTGGCATCCTTTCACTCCCTCCTCTCTACATTTTCCTCCTCTGTCTCTGCTGCTAAAGCCACTTTCTACCATTCTAAATTCCAAGCATCCGCCTCTAACCCTAGGAAGCTCTTTGCCACCTTCTCCTCCCTCCTGAATCCTCCCCCCCCTCCCTCCTCCCTCTCTGCAGATGACTTCGTCAACCATTTTGAAAAGAAGGTCGATGACATCCGATCCTCGTTTGCTAAGTCAAACGACACCGCTGGTTCTGCTCACACTCCCCTACCCTATGCTCTGACCTCTTTCTCCCTCTCTCTCCAGATGAAATCTCGCGTCTTGTGACGGCCGGCCGCCCAACAACCTGCCCGCTTGACCCTATCCCCTCCTCTCTTCTCCAGACCATTTCCGGAGACCTTCTCCCTTACCTCACCTCGCTCATCAACTCATCCCTGACCGCTGGCTACGTCCCTCCCGTCTTCAAGAGAGCGAGAGTTGCACCCCTTCTGAAAAAACCTACACTCGATCCCTCCGATGTCAACAACTACAGACCAGTATCCCTTCTCTCTTTTCTCTCCAAAACTCTTGAGCGTGCCGTCCTTGGCCAGCTCTACCGCTATCTCTCTCAGAATGACCTTCTTGATCCAAATCAGTCAGGTTTCAAGACTAGTCATTCAACTGAGACTGCTCTTCTCTGTATCACGGAGGCGCTCCGCACTGCTAAAGCTAACTCTCTCCTCTGCTCTCATCCTTCTAGACCTATCGGCTGCCTTCGATACTGTGAACCATCAGATCCTCCTCTCCACCCTCTCCGAGTTGGGCATCTCCGGCGCGGCCCACGCTTGGATTGCGTCCTACCTGACAGGTCGCTCCTACCAGGTGGCGTGGCGAGAATCTGTCTCCTCACCACGCGCTCTCACCACTGGTGTCCCCCAGGGCTCTGTTCTAGGCCCTCTCTTATTCTCGCTATACACCAAGTCACTTGGCTCTGTCATAACCTCACATGGTCTCTCCTATCATTGCTATGCAGACGACACACAATTAATCTTCTCCTTTCCCCCTTCTGATGACCAGGTGGCGAATCGCATCTCTGCATGTCTGGCAGACATATCAGTGTGGATGACGGATCACCACCTCAAGCTGAACCTCAGCAAGACGGAGCTCCTCTTCCTCCCGGGGAAGGACTGCCCGTTCCATGATCTCGCCATCACGGTTGACAACTCCATTGTGTCCTCCTCCCAGAGCGCTAAGAACCTTGGCGTGATCCTGGACAACACCCTGACGTTCTCAACTAACATCAAGGCGGTGTCCCGTTCCTGTAGGTTCATGCTCTACAACATCCGCAGAGTACGACCCTGCCTCACACAGGAAGCGGCGCAGGTCCTAATCCAGGCACTTGTTATCTCCCGTCTTGATTACTGCAACTCGCTGTTGGCTGGGCTCCCTGCCTGTGCCATTAAACCCCTACAACTCATCCAGAACGCCGCAGCCCGTCTGGTGTTCAACCTTCCCAAGTTCTCTCACGTCACCCCGCTCCTCCGCTCTCTCCACTGGCTTCCAGTTGAAGCTCGCATCCGCTACAAGACCATGGTGCTCGCCTACGGAGCTGTGAGGGGAACGGCACCTCAGTACCTCCAGGCTCTGATCAGGCCCTACACCCAAACAAGGGCACTGCGTTCATCCACCTCTGGCCTGCTCGTCTCCCTACCACTGAGGAAGTACAGTTCCCGCTCAGCCCAGTCAAAACTGTTCGCTGCTCTGGCCCCCAATGGTGGAACAAACTCCCTCACGACGCCAGGACAGCGGAGTCAATCACCACCTTCCGGAGACACCTGAAACCCCACCTCTTCAAGGAATACCTAGGATAGGGTAAGTAAGGGTAAGTAATCCTTCTCACCCCCCTTCTCCCCCAACAAGATTTAGATGCAAGTGGCTGTTCCACTGGTTGTCATAAGGTGTATGCACCAATTTGTAAGTCGCTCTGGATAAGAGCGTCTGCTAAATGACTTAAATGTAAATGTAATGTAATGATGTATGACCCCTGACCGTTAGTGTAATGATGTATGACCCTGACCGTTACAGTATAATGATGTATGACCCCTGACCGTTACAGTATAATGATGTATGACCCTGACCGTTACAGTATAATGATGTATGACCCCTGACCGTTAGTGTAATGATGTATGACCCCTGACCGTTACAGTATAATGATGTATGACCCTGACCGTTACAGTATAATGATGTATGACCCTGACCGTTAGTGTAATGATGTATGACCCCTGACCGTTACAGTGTAATGATGTATGACCCCTGACCGTTACAGTATAATGATGTATGACCCCTGACCGTTACAGTATAATGATGTATGACCCTGACCGTTACAGTATAATGATGTATGGCCCCTGACCGTTACAGTGTAATGATGTATGACCCCCTGACCGTTACAGTGTAATGATGTATGACCCCTGACCGTTACAGTGTAATGATGTATGACCCCTGACCGTTAGTGTAATGATGTATGACCCTGACCGTTACAGTATAATGATGTATGACCCCTGACCGTTACAGTGTAATGATGTATGACCCCTGACCGTTAGTGTAATGATGTATGACCCCTGACCGTTAGTGTAATGATGTATGACCCCTGACCGTTAGTGTAATGATGTATGACCCCTGACCGTTACAGTATAATGATGTATGACCCTGACCGTTACAGTATAATGATGTATAACCCCTGACCGTTACAGTATAATGATGTATGACCCTGACCGTTACAGTATAATGATGTATGACCCCTGACCGTTAGTGTAATGATGTATGACCCCTGACCGTTACAGTATAATGATGTATGACCCCTGACCGTTACAGTATAATGATGTATGACCCTGACCGTTACAGTGTAATGATGTATGACCCCTGACCGTTACAGTATAATGATGTATGACCCTGACCGTTACAGTATAATGATGTATGACCCTGACCGTTACAGTGTAATGATGTATGACCCTGACCGTTACAGTATAATGATGTATGACCCCTGACCGTTACAGTATAATGATGTATGACCCTGACCGTTACAGTGTAATGATGTATGACCCCTGACCGTTACAGTGTAATGATGTATGACCCCTGACCGTTACAGTATAATGATGTATGACCCCTGACCGTTACAGTGTAATGATGTATGACCCTGACCGTTACAGTGTAATGATGTATGACCCCTGACCGTTACAGTATAATGATGTATGACCCCTGACCGTTAGTGTAATGATGTATGACCCCTGACCGTTAGTGTAATGATGTATGACCCCTGACCGTTACAGTATAATGATGTATGACCCCTGACCGTTACAGTGTAATGATGTATGACCCTGACCGTTACAGTGTAATGATGTATGACCCTGACCGTTAGTGTAATGATGTATGACCCCTGACCGTTACAGTATAATGATGTATGACCCCTGACCGTTAGTGTAATGATGTATGACCCTGACCGTTACAGTATAATGATGTATGACCCTGACCGTTAGTGTAATGATGTATGACCCTGACCGTTACAGTATAATGATGTATGACCCCTGACCGTTAGTGTATTTCCTTGCATTAGCGTAGCCTTTTCTGTAGCCTGTCAACTATGTGTCTGTCTATCCCTGTTCTCTCCTCTCTGCACAGATCATACAAACGCTCCACACCGCGTGGCCGCGACCACCTAACCTGGTGGTCCCAGCGCGTACGACCCACGTGGAGTTCCAGGTCTCTGGTAGCCTCTGGAACTGCCAATCTGCGGCCAACAAGGCAGAGTTCATCTCAGCCTATGCCTCCCTCCAGTCCCTTGACTTCTTGGCACTGACGGAAACATGGATCACCACAGATAACACTGCTACTCCTACTGCTCTCTCCTCGTCCGCCCACGTGTTCTCGCACACCCCGAGAGCTTCTGGTCAGCGGGGTGGTGGCACCGGGATCCTCATCTCTCCCAAGTGGTCTTTCTCTCTTTCTCCCCTTACCCATCTGTCTATTGCCTCCTTTGAATTCCATGCTGTCACAGTTACCAGCCCTTTCAAGCTTAACATCCTTATCATTTATCGCCCTCCAGGTTCCTCGGAGAGTTCATCAATGAGCTTGATGCCTTGATAAGCTCCTTTCCTGAGGACGGCTCACCTCTCACAGTTCTGGGCGACTTTAACCTCCCCACGTCTACCTTTGACTCATTCCTCTCTGCCTCCTTCTTTCCACTCCTCTCCTCTTTTGACCTCACCCTCTCACCTTCCCCCTACTCACAAGGCAGGCAATACGCTTGACCTCATCTTTACTAGATGCTGTTCTTCCACTAACCTCATTGCAACTCCCTCCAAGTCTCCGACCACTACCTTGTATCCTTTTCCCTCTCGCTCTCATCCAACACTTCCCACACTGCCCCTACTCGGATGGTATCGCGCCGTCCCAACCTTCGCTCTCTCTCCCCCGCTACTCTCTCCTCTTCCATCCTATCTTCTCTTCCCTCTGCTCAAACTTTCTCCAACCTATCTCCTGATTCTGCCTCCTCAACCCTCCTCTCCTCCCTTACTGCATCCTTTGACTCCCTATGTCCCCTATCCTCCAGGCCGGCTCGGTCCTCCCCTCCCGCTCCGTGGCTCGACGACTCATTGCGAGCTCACAGAACAGGGCTCCGGGCAGCCGAGCGGAAATGGAGGAAAACTCGCCTCCTGCGGACCTGGCATCCTTTCACTCCCTCCTCTCTACATTTTCCTCCTCTGTCTCTGCTGCTAAAGCCACTTTCTACCATTCTAAATTCCAAGCATCCGCCTCTAACCCTAGGAAGCTCTTTGCCACCTTCTCCTCCCTCCTGAATCCCCCCCCTCCCTCCTCCCTCTCTGCAGATGACTTCGTCAACCATTTTGAAAAAGAAGGTCGATGACATCCGATCCTCGTTTGCTAAGTCAAACGACACCGCTGGTTCTGCTCACACTCCCTACCCTATGCTCTGACCTCTTTCTCCCCTCTCTCTCCAGATGAAATCTCGCGTCTTGTGACGGCCGGCCGCCCAACAACCTGCCCGCTTGACCCTATCCCCTCCTCTCTTCTCCAGACCATTTCCGGAGACCTTCTCCCTTACCTCACCTCGCTCATCAACTCATCCCTGACCGCTGGCTACGTCCCTCCCGTCTTCAAGAGAGCGAGAGTTGCACCCCTTCTGAAAAAACCTACACTCGATCCCTCCGATGTCAACAACTACAGACCAGTATCCCTTCTCTCTTTTCTCTCCAAAACTCTTGAGCGTGCCGTCCTTGGCCAGCTCTACCGCTATCTCTCTCAGAATGACCTTCTTGATCCAAATCAGTCAGGTTTCAAGACTAGTCATTCAACTGAGACTGCTCTTCTCTGTATCACGGAGGCGCTCCGCACTGCTAAAGCTAACTCTCTCTCCTCTGCTCTCATCCTTCTAGACCTATCGGCTGCCTTCGATACTGTGAACCATCAGATCCTCCTCTCCACCCTCTCCGAGTTGGGCATCTCCCGGCGCGGCCCACGCTTGGATTGCGTCCTACCTGACAGGTCGCTCCTACCAGGTGGCGTGGCGAGAATCTGTCTCCTCACCACGCGCTCTCACCACTGGTGTCCCCAGGGCTCTGTTCTAGGCCCTCTCTTATTCTCGCTATACACCAAGTCACTTGGCTCTGTCATAACCTCACATGGTCTCTCCTATCATTGCTATGCAGACGACACACAATTAATCTTCTCCTTTCCCCCTTCTGATGACCAGGTGGCGAATCGCATCTCTGCATGTCTGGCAGACATATCAGTGTGGATGACGGATCACCACCTCAAGCTGAACCTCAGCAAGACGGAGCTCCTCTTCCTCCCGGGGAAGGACTGCCCGTTCCATGATCTCGCCATCACGGTTGACAACTCCATTGTGTCCTCCTCCCAGAGCGCTAAGAAACTTGGCGTGATCCTGGACAACACCCTGACGTTCTCAACTAACATCAAGGCGGTGTCCCGTTCCTGTAGGTTCATGCTCTACAACATCCGCAGAGTACGACCCTGCCTCACACAGGAAGCGGCGCAGGTCCTAAT
The DNA here is from genome assembly GCF_023373465.1 of Oncorhynchus keta. Taxonomy (NCBI): domain Eukaryota; kingdom Metazoa; phylum Chordata; class Actinopteri; order Salmoniformes; family Salmonidae; genus Oncorhynchus; species Oncorhynchus keta. The sequence goes on from NW_026288012.1 coordinate 22,430, forward strand.
CCAGGCACTTGTCATCTCCCGTCTTGATTACTGCAACTCGCTGTTGGCTGGGCTCCCTGCCTGTGCCATTAAACCCCTACAACTCATCCAGAACGCCGCAGCCCGTCTGGTGTTCAACCTTCCCAAGTTCTCTCACGTCACCCCGCTCCTCCGCTCTCTCCACTGGCTTCCAGTTGAAGCTCGCATCCGCTACAAGACCATGGTGCTCGCCTACGGAGCTGTGAGGGGAACGGCACCTCAGTACCTCCAGGCTCTGATCAGGCCCTACACCCAAACAAGGGCACTGCGTTCATCCACCTCTGGCCTGCTCGCCTCCCTACCACTGAGGAAGTACAGTTCCCGCTCAGCCCAGTCAAAACTGTTCGCTGCTCTGGCCCCCAATGGTGGAACAAACTCCCTCACGACGCCAGGACAGCGGAGTCAATCACCACCTTCCGGAGACACCTGAAACCCCACCTCTTCAAGGAATACCTAGGATAGGGTAAGTAAGGGTAAGTAATCCTTCTCACCCCCCTTCCCCCCCAACAAGATTTAGATGCAAGTGGCTGTTCCACTGGTTGTCATAAGGTGTATGCACCAATTTGTAAGTCGCTCTGGATAAGAGCGTCTGCTAAATGACTTAAATGTAATGTAAAATGTATGACCCCTGACCGTTAGTGTAATGATGTATGACCCTGACCGTTACAGTATAATGATGTATGACCCCTGACCGTTACAGTATAATGATGTATGACCCTGACCGTTACAGTGTAATGATGTATGACCCTGACCGTTAGTGTAATGATGTATGACCCTGACCGTTACAGTGTAATGATGTATGACCCTGACCGTTACAGTGTAATGATGTATGACCCCTGACCGTTACAGTATAATGATGTATGACCCCTGACCGTTACAGTATAATGATGTATGACCCTGACCGTTACAGTGTAATGATGTATGACCCCTGACCGTTACAGTATAATGATGTATGACCCCTGACCGTTACAGTATAATGATGTATGACCCTGACCGTTACAGTATAATGATGTATGACCCTGACCGTTACAGTGTAATGATGTATGACCCTGACCGTTACAGTGTAATGATGTATGACCCCTGACCGTTACAGTATAATGATGTATGACCCCTGACCGTTACAGTATAATGATGTATGACCCCTGACCGTTACAGTGTAATGATGTATGACCCCTGACCGTTACAGTGTAATGATGTATGACCCCTGACCGTTACAGTATAATGATGTATGACCCCTGACCGTTACAGTGTAATGATGTATGACCCTGACCGTTACAGTTTAATGATGTATGACCCCTGACCGTTACAGTTTAATGATGTATGACCCCTGACCGTTACAGTATAATGATGTATGACCCTGACCGTTACAGTGTAATGATGTATGACCCTGACCGTTACAGTATAATGATGTATGACCCTGACCGTTAGTGTAATGATGTATGACCCTGACCGTTACAGTGTAATGATGTATGACCCTGACCGTTACAGTATAATGATGTATGACCCCTGACCGTTAGTGTAATGATGTATGACCCTGACCGTTAGTGTAATGATGTATGACCCCTGACCGTTACAGTGTAATGATGCATGACCCCTGACCGTTAGTGTAATGATGTATGACCCTGACCGTTACAGTGTAATGATGTATGACCCTGACCGTTACAGTGTAATGATGTATGACCCTGACCGTTACAGTGTAATGATGTATGACCCCTGACCGTTACAGTGTAATGATGTATGACCCCTGACCGTTACAGTATAATGATGTATAACCCTGACCGTTACAGTATAATGATGTATGACCCTGACCGTTACAGTGTAATGATGTATGACCCTGACCGTTAGTGTAATGATGTATGACCCCTGACCGTTACAGTGTAATGATGTATGACCCCTGACCGTTACAGTATAATGATGTATGACCCCTGACCGTTAGTGTAATGATGTATGACCCTGACCGTTAGTGTAATGATGTATGACCCTGACCGGTTACAGTGTAATGATGTATGACCCCTGACCGTTACAGTGTAATGATGTATGACCCTGACCGTTACAGTATAATGATGTATGACCCCTGACCGTTACAGTGTAATGATGTATGACCCCTGACCGTTACAGTGTAATGATGTATGGTGCCAGAGAGGTTGGCTGATGTATGACCCTGACCGTTACAGTATAATGATGTATGACCCTGACCGTTACAGTATAATGATGTATGACCCTGACCGTTACAGTATAATGATGTATGACCCTGACCGGTTACAGTGTAATGATGTATGACCCCTGACCGTTACAGTGTAATGATGTATGACCCCTGACCGTTACAGTGTAATGATGTATGACCCCTGACCGTTACAGTATAATGATGTATGACCCTGACCGTTACAGTGTAATGATGTATGACCCTGACCGTTACAGTGTAATGATGTATGACCCTGACCGGTTACAGTGTAATGATGTATGACCCCTGACCGGTTACAGTGTAATGATGTATGACCCTGACCGTTACAGTGTAATGATGTATGACCCTGACCGTTACAGTGTAATGATGTATGACCCCTGACCGTTACAGTATAATGATGTATGACCCTGACCGTTACAGTGTAATGATGTATGACCCCTGACCGTTACAGTATAATGATGTATAACCCTGACCGTTACAGTATAATGATGTATGACCCCTGACCGTTACAGTGTAATGATGTATGACCCCTGACCGTTACAGTGTAATGATGTATGACCCTGACCGTTACAGTGTAATGATGTATGACCCCTGACCGTTACAGTGTAATGATGTATGACCCCTGACCGTTACAGTGTAATGATGTATGGTGCCAGAGAGGTTGGCTGATGTATGACCCTGACCGTTACAGTGTAATGATGTATGACCCTGACCGTTACAGTATAATGATGTATGACCCTGACCGTTACAGTATAATGATGTATGACCCTGACCGTTACAGTGTAATGATGTATGACCCTGACCGTTACAGTGTAATGATGTATGGTGCCAGAGAGGTTGGCTGATGTATGACCCTGACCGTTACAGTGTAATGATGTATGACCCTGACCGTTACAGTATAATGATGTATGACCCCTGACCGTTACAGTGTAATGATGTATGACCCCTGACCGTTACAGTGTAATGATGTATGACTCCTGACCGTTACAGTATAATGATGTATGACCCTGACCGTTACAGTGTAATGATGTATGACCCTGACCGTTACAGTATAATGATGTATGACCCTGACCGTTACAGTATAATGATGTATGACCCTGACCGTTAGTGTAATGATGTATGACCCTGACCGTTAGTGTAATGATGTATGACCCCTGACCGTTACAGTGTAATGATGTATGACCCCTGACCGTTACAGTGTAATGATGTATGACCCCTGACCGGTTACAGTGTAATGATGTTTGACCCCTGACCGTTACAGTATAATGATGTATGACCCTGACCGTTACAGTATAATGATGTATGACCCTGACCGTTACAGTATAATGATGTATGACCCCTGACCGTTACAGTATAATGATGTATGACCCCTGACCGTTAGTGTAATGATGTATGACCCTGACCGGTTACAGTGTAATGATGTATGACCCCTGACCGTTACAGTGTAATGATGTATGACCCTGACCGTTACAGTGTAATGATGTATGACCCTGACCGTTACAGTGTAATGATGTATGACCCCTGACCGTTACAGTATAATGATGTATGACCCCTGACCGTTACAGTATAATGATGTATGACCCTGACCGTTACAGTATAATGATGTATGACCCTGACCGTTACAGTATAATGATGTATGACCCTGACCGTTAGTGTAATGATGTATGACCCTGACCGTTAGTGTAATGATGTATGACCCCTGACCGGTTACAGTGTAATGATGTATGACCCCTGACCGTTACAGTATAATGATGTATGACCCTGACCGTTACAGTATAATGATGTATGACCCTGACCGTTACAGTATAATGATGTATGACCCCTGACCGTTACAGTATAATGATGTATGACCCCTGACCGTTAGTGTAATGATGTATGACCCCTGACCGGTTACAGTGTAATGATGTATGACCCTGACCGGTTACAGTGTAATGATGTATGACCCTGACCGGTTACAGTGTAATGATGTATGACCCTGACCGGTTACAGTGTAATGATGTATGACCCTGACCGGTTACAGTGTAATGATGTATGACCCTGACCGTTACAGTATAATGATGTATGACCCTGACCGTTACAGTGTAATGATGTATGACCCTGACCGTTACAGTATAATGATGTATAACCCTGACCGTTACAGTATAATGATGTATGACCCCTGACCGTTACAGTGTAATGATGTATGACCCTGACCGTTACAGTGTAATGATGTATGACCCTGACCGTTACAGTATAATGATGTATGACCCTGACCGTTACAGTGTAATGATGTATGACCCTGACCGTTACAGTGTAATGATGTATGGTGCCAGAGAGGTTGGCTGATGTATGACCCCTGACCGTTACAGTATAATGATGTATGACCCCTGACCGTTACAGTATAATGATGTATGACCCTGACCGTTACAGTATAATGATGTATGACCCTGACCGGTTACAGTGTAATGATGTATGACCCTGACCGTTACAGTGTAATGATGTATGACCCTGACCGTTACAGTGTAATGATGTATGACCCCTGACCGTTACAGTATAATGATGTATGACCCCTGACCGTTACAGTGTAATGATGTATGACCCTGACCGTTACAGTGTAATGATGTATGGTGCCAGAGAGGTTGGCTGATGTATGACCCTGACCGTTACAGTGTAATGATGTATGACCCTGACCGGTTACAGTGTAATGATGTATGACCCTGACCGGTTACAGTGTAATGATGTATGACCCTGACCGGTTACAGTGTAATGATGTATGACCCTGACCGGTTACAGTGTAATGATGTATGACCCCTGACCGTTACAGTATAATGATGTATGACCCTGACCGTTACAGTGTAATGATGTATGACCCTGACCGTTACAGTATAATGATGTATGACCCTGACCGTTACAGTATAATGATGTATGACCCCTGACCGTTACAGTGTAATGATGTATGGTGCCAGAGAGGTTGGCTGATGTATGACCCTGACCGTTACAGTGTAATGATGTATGACCCCTGACCGTTACAGTATAATGATGTATGACCCCTGACCGTTACAGTATAATGATGTATGACCCTGACCGTTACAGTGTAATGATGTATGACCCTGACCGTTACAGTGTAATGATGTATGACCCCTGACCGTTACAGTGTAATGATGTATGACCCCTGACCGTTACAGTATAATGATGTATGACCCCTGACCGTTACAGTATAATGATGTATGACCCCTGACCGTTACAGTATAATGATGTATGACCCCTGACCGTTACAGTATAATGATGTATGACCCCTGACCGTTACAGTATAATGATGTATGACCCCTGACCGTTACAGTATAATGATGTATGACCCCTGACCGTTACAGTATAATGATGTTTTACTTGCTCCTAAACAACTGCTTTTTTGTTTGTTTGGAACTTATTTTTGTAGTTAATGTTGCTTTCTCTTATGACCGAAAATAACTTCTGAACATCGGAACAGCGACGACTCACCTCGAACTGGAAGAAGCTCTTTCCTTTAACGAGTCCGACACGAAGGATTTACTGCTTTCTTGGGAACAGGCCCAAATCCCCGTCATTTGCGTGAAGAAAAGACGGAGAAAAGGGGAGTGGAGGTCGGGCTATCTTCTGAGTATTCGTAGGCGAGCGAGTAATCTATATTCTTCGTATCTGTCTATTTACCACCACAAACCGATGCTGGCACTAAGACCGCTCTCAATGAGCTGTGTAAGGCCACTCAACCAGCTGTATAAGGCCACTCAACCAGCTGTATAAGGCCACTCAACCAGCTGTATAAGGCCACTCAACCAGCTGTATAAGGCCACTCAACCAGCTGTATAAGGCCACTCAACCAGCTGTATAAGGCCACTCAACCAGCTGTATAAGGCCACTCAACCAGCTGTATAAGGCCACTCAACCAGCTGTATAAGGCCACTCAACCAGCTGTATAAGGCGTCTCAACCAGCTGTGTAAGGCCACTCAACCAGCTGTGTAAGGCCACTCAACCAGCTGTGTAAGGCCACTCAACCAGCTGTGTAAGGCCACTCAACCAGCTGTGTAAGGCCACTCAACCAGCTGTGTAAGGCCACTCAACCAGCTGTGTAAGGCCACTCAACCAGCTGTATAAGGCCACTCAACCAGCTGTATAAGGCCACTCAACCAGCTGTATAAGGCCACTCAACCAGCTGTATAAGGCCACTCAACCAGCTGTATAAGGCCACTCAACCAGCTGTGTAAGGCCACTCAACCAGCTGTGTAAGGCCACTCAACCAGCTGTGTAAGGCCACTCAACCAGCTGTGTAAGGCCACTCAACCAGCTGTGTAAGGCCACTCAACCAGCTGTGTAAGGCCACTCAACCAGCTGTATAAGGCCACTCAACCAGCTGTATAAGGCCACTCAACCAGCTGTATAAGGCCACTCAACCAGCTGTATAAGGCCACTCAACCAGCTGTGTAAGGCCACTCAACCAGCTGTATAAGGCCACTCAACCAGCTGTATAAGGCCACTCAACCAGCTGTTTTTGGCCGTAAGCAAACAAGAAAATGCTCATCCAGAAGCGGCGCTCCTAGTGGCCGGGGACGTTAATGCAGGCAACCTTAAATCCATTTGACCTCATTTCTACCAGCATGTCACATGTGCAACCAGAGCAAAAAAACTCTAGACCACCTTTACTCCACACACAGAGATGCGTACCAAGCTGACCATAATTCTATCCTCCTGATTCCTGCTTACAAGCAAAAAATATAGGAGGAAGTACCAGTGACTCGCTCAATACGGAAGTAGTCAGATGATGCGGATTCAGGACTGTTTTGCAGCACAGACTGGAATATGTTCCGGGATTCATCCAATGCCATTGAGGAGTTACACCACCTCAGTCATCGGCTTTATCAATAAGTGCATTGACGACGTCGTCCCCACAGTGACCATACGTACATATCCCAACCAGAAGCCATGGATTACAGGCAACATCCGCATCAAGCTAAAGGCTAGAGCTGCCGCTTTCAAGGAGCGGGACACTAATCTGGACGCTTATAAGAAATCCAGCTACGCCTTCAGACAAACCATCAAACAGGCAAAGCGTCAATACAGGACTAAGACTGGATCCTACTACATCGGCTCTGACTCTCGTCAGATGTGGCAGGGCTTGAAAACTATTACGGACTACAAAGGGAAACCCAGACGGATTACCAGAGCTACCGAGTGACGCGAGCCTACCAGATGAGCTAAATGCCTTTTATGCTTGCTTCAAGGCAAGCAACACTGAAGCATGCACGAGAGCACCAGCTGTTCTGGACGACTGTGTGATAATGCTCTCGGTAGCCGATGTGAATGCGAACGCAGAAACATTGCCTTTAAAAGGTGCATAGCCGAAAAGAGGCAATGAGATTGAATCTAGCCCTTAGTTTAGACAAGATGATTCGGTAATGCTGAGTTTTGCTGCTGTCTGAATTCAATTGTTACAAAAGTAATCTAGACAGGAAGAGTGGTTTGACCTTTGACCCCATCCAGCTCAGCCAGCTCCTGTAGATGTACCGCTGTAGTTATGACAGGGTAACACCAGAGAGAGGTCAACACACTCTTTTAACTCAAATATTTTCTGAGCAGCAGGCCTGTTTGGCCCGGTAAGGGCCCTAGACAGTGAATTGTGTTGTTTCTGGGAGTCCAACCTCACAGTGAACCTTCTGTTTACTCTAACTGGTGAAGCAGACAGAGCTTCAGGAAGAGCCTCGGAATGATTACTGAGCATGTGTACACACACACGCCATTACGGGGCACTGAAGTTGTCAGTACATTTATTTCTGGTATTTGACACTACTGGAAAGTGGGAAATAGCTGTGACTCATTGTGGCTCTGTGTTCCATGTTAGAACATGGAACTCTCCACTACAATGAGCTGAAGGCTCCGTGTTCCGTGTTAGAGCATGGAACTCTCCACTACAATGAGCTGAAGGCTCCGTGTTCCTTGTTAGAACATGGAACTCTCCACTACAATGAGCTGAAGGCTCCGTGTTCCGTGTTAGAGCATGGAACTCTCCACTACAATGAGCTGAAGGCTCCGTGTTCCGTGTTAGAACATGGAACTCTCCACTACAATGAGCTGAAGGCTCCGTGTTCCGTGTTAGAGCATGGAACTCTCCACTACAATGAGCTGAAGGCTCCGTGTTCCGTGTTAGAACATGGAACTCTCCACTACAATGAGCTGAAGGCTCCGTGTTCCTTGTTAGAACATGGAACTCTCCACTACAATGAGCTGAAGGCTCCGTGTTCCGTGTTAGAACATGGAACTCTCCACTACAATGAGCTGAAGGCTCCGTGTTCCGTGTTAGAGCATGGAACTCTCCACTACAATGAGCTGAAGGCTTCGTGTTCCGTGTTAGAACATGGAACTCTCCACTACAATGAGCTGAAGGCTCCGTGTTCCTTGTTAGAACATGGAACTCTCCACTACAATGAGCTGAAGGCTCCGTGTTCCGTGTTAGAACATGGAACTCTCCACTACAATGAGCTGAAGGCTCCTTGTTCCATGTTAGAACATGGAACTCTCCACTACAATGAGCTGAAGGCTCAGGGTTCGAACATGGAACTCTCCACTACAATGAGCTGAAGGCTCCGTGTTCCTTGTTAGAACATGGAACTCTCCACTACAATGAGCTGAAGGCTCCGTGTTCCGTGTTAGAACATGGAACTCTCCACTACAATGAGCTGAAGGCTCCGTGTTCCGTGTTAGAGCATGGAACTCTCCACTACAATGAGCTGAAGGCTCCTTGTTCCATGTTAGAACATGGAACTCTCCACTACAATGAGCTGAAGGCTCAGGGTTCGAACATGGAACTCTCCACTACAATGAGCTGAAGGCTCCGTGTTCCATGTTAGAACATGGAACTCTCCACTACAATGAGCTGAAGGCTCCGTGTTCCTTGTTAGAACATGGAACTCTCCACTACAATGAGCTGAAGGCTCCGTGTTCCTTGTTAGAACATGGAACTCTACACTACAATGAGCTGAAGGCTCCGTGTTCCGTGTTAGAACATGGAACTCTCCACTACAATGACACTCGCTTTTCTTACCTGCACTGTTCCGTTCATCTAAAATGGGGGTTTTCAAGAGGCTGAGAGTACTTATGGGCAAAGCAGTAATACATTACTCTAATGCTTTTCTTTGTCAAAGCCAAGCATCTTTTGATATATTTATCAATGGTGGTGATAAAGGAGTCATTATAGTTGGAAAGATGTAATAATGTGCAGTCCCATTTCACAGGCTTTTACACGATGCCTGCCCCTTCCCTTTTCTCAGACACCCAGAGCTCTCTCTGGTCCATGACTCTGGCATTATAAGGCAACAAAGCATTTCAAGGTTGTTGTTTTGATCCAAAAGCCACCATGTATTTTTCTCACTTCTTATGTTGGGTGTATATATGTTGTTTATCGAGTCATTGAATGTGTGGAATAGATTGGATAGTGGACGACTCTGAGACCTTATCTAGACCATATTTAATGGGTACTTTGTATAGAGACTAGTGTGTAGATGACAAAAATGGCACCCTATTCCCTATATAGTGCACTACTTTTGACCAGTGTAGATGACAAAAAGACAGTCTCTTTCTGAAATGGCACCCTATTGCCTATATAGTGCACTACTTTAGACCAGAGAAAACATATCCATAATGTTGCATTAAGGGGTTAACAAGGACAAGAGCTGGGAGGACTGACTCAGCGACTCAGACAATGACCAGTACTCCAACCTCTAGTAAAAGCATGTTAACAAGGACAAGAGCTGGGAGGACTGACTCGGTGACTCAGACAATGACCAGTACCCCAACCTCTAGTAAAAGCATCATACTACCAGCATGACTAATAAAAGAGAGTGGGGATTACTGAGGAGAAGGGTGCTCTGTCCTGACTAGATGTCTCTGAGGGGACCAGGAGAAGGGTGCTCTGTCCTGACTAGATGTCTCTGAGGGAACCAGGAGAAGGGTGCTCTGTCCTGACTAGATGTCTCTGAGGGAACCAGGAGAAGGGTGCTCTGTCCTTGTACCATCTGCTGCAGCGTGAGGTCCTTTATACTAGGACTCCAGGTCACCATCTGCTGCAGCGTGACATCCTTTATACCAGCCACCATCTGCTGCAGCATGACATCCTTTATACCAGCCACCATCTGCTGCAGCGTGACATCCTTTATACCAGCCACCATCTGCTGCAGCATGACATCCTTTATACCAGCCACCATCTGCTGCAGCATGACATCCTTTATACCAGGACTCCAGGCCACCATCTGCTGCAGTGTGACTCCCTTTATACCAGCCACCATCTGCTGCAGCATGACATCCTTTATACCAGGACTCCAGGTCACCATCTGCTGCAGCGTGACATCCTTTATACCAGGACTCCAGGTCACCATCTGCTGCAGCATGAGGTCCTTTATACCAGGACTCCAGGTCACCATCTGCTGCAGCGTGAGGTCCTTTATACCAGGACTCCAGGTCAGCATCTGCTGCAGCGTGAGGTCCTTTATACCAGGACTCCAGGTCACCATCTGCTGCAGCGTGACATCCTTTATACCAGCCACCATCTGCTGCAGCGTGACGTCCTTTATACCAGGACTCCAGGTCACCATCTGCTGCAGCGTGAGGTCCTTTATACCAGGACTCCACCATCTGCTGCAGCGTGAGGTCCTTTATACCAGGACTCCAGGTCACCATCTGCTGCAGCGTGAGGTCCTTTATACCAGCCACCATCTGCTGCAGCGTGAGGTCCTTTATACCAGGACTCCAGGTCACCATCTGCTGCAGCGTGACATCCTTATACCAGGACTCCAGGTCACCATCTGCTGCAGCGTGACGTCCTTTATACCAGGACTCCAGGTCACCATCTGCTGCAGCATGACATCCTTTATACCAGCCACCATCTGCTGCAGCGTGACTCCCTTTATACCAGGACTCCAGGTCACCATCTGCTGCAGCGTGAGGTCCTTTATACCAGGACTCCAGGTCACCATCTGCTGCAGCATGACATCCTTTATACCAGCCACCATCTGCTGCAGCATGACATCCTTTATACCAGCCACCATCTGCTGCAGCGTGACTTCCTTTATACCAGGACTCCAGGTCACCATCTGCTGCAGCATGACTTCCTTTATACCAGGACTCCAGGTCACCATCTGCTGCAGCATGACTTCCTTTATACCAGGACTCCAGGTCACCATCTGCTGCAGCATGACTTCCTTTATACCAGGACTCTAGGTTACCATCTGCTGCAGCGTGACTCCCTTTATACCAGCACTCCAGGTTACCATCTGCTGCAGCATGACATCCTTTATACCAGGACTCCAGACCACCATCTGCTGCAGCGTGACTTCCTTTATACCAGGACTCCAGGGTACCATTATACCAGCACTCCAGGTCACCATCTGCTGCAGCGTGACTCCCTTTATACCAGGACTCCAGGTTACCATCTGCTGCAGCATGACATCCTTTATACCAGGACTCCAGACCACCATCTGCTGCAGCGTGACTCCCTTTATACCAGCACTCCAGGTCACCATCTGCTGCAGCGTGACTCCCTTTATACCAGGACTCCAGGTTACCATCTGCTGCAGCATGACATCCTTTATACCAGGACTCCAGACCACCATCTGCTGCAGCGTGACTCCCTTTATACCAGCACTCCAGGTCACCATCTGCTGCAGCGTGACTCCCTTTATACCAGGACTCCAGGTTACCATCTGCTGCAGCGTGACTCCCTTTATACCAGGACTCCAGGTTACCATCTGCTGCAGCATGACATCCTTTATACCAGGACTCCAGGGTACCATTATACCAGCACTCCACGTTACCATCTGCTGCAGCGTGACTCCCTTTATACCAGGACTCCAGGGTACCATTATACCAGCACTCCACGTTACCATCCGCTGCAGCGTGACGTCCTTATACCAGCCCAGATTATCAATAGTAACACCATTATACATACTGTCATTAATGATGTAAAATCACACCGGCCCTATTCAGATTTAGGACATTTACGCCTTTCTTACTTACGCCTTTCTTACGCACACCTTCTTACGCGCACCTTTCTTACGCGCACTTTTCTTACGCGCACCTTCTTACGCGCACCTTTCTTACGCGCACCTTCTTACGCGCACCTTCTTACGCGCACTTTCTTACGCGCACTTTTCTTACGCGCACCTTCTTACGCGCACCTTTCTTACGCGCACTTTTCTTACGCGCACTTTTCTTACGCGCACCTTCTTACGCGCACCTTTCTTACGCGCACCTTCTTACGCGCACCTTTCTTACGCGCACCTTTCTTACGCGTACCTTTCTTACGCACCTCTCGATAGTTGGTATTCAGACTTACCCTTATGACGGTGCATAACAGGCTTTGCTGCCGTGGTTCCCTTGCTGAATAAATGTAATTCAACCGGTGAAAACCCTTCTACTTGCTGGTCAACAGATTTTCTCCTGGAGTTTCCATTCAATCACGTTTTCAGTACGTTTATCTAAAGCCATCCCTGTAAATGCGGTGTACCTTTTTAGTTAGCGTTTTGTCGACAGACTCGCTAGATTATGTGGAGAGAAAGGGTTCAGAATATTAGAATTCAAAGCCATCTAAATATATGCATATTCATCTCCATTTCAACACCAATTGATAGATTTTTAAAATACTCTGATATTGTAGATGATTTAGAGTTAGGAAACTATTTATGAATACACATTTTTTAAAGTTTGGAGAGCCTTTACGCATAAAATATATTGGTGAATCAGAAATACAGTGGTTTGATTCATCCTGGAAGTTGTTAAATTCAATTGTTCACACATGAAATATTAGAAGGTGAGAAAAGTGATCAACAGTGGTTGACCAGTACTCCTATAAATCTACCCGAATAATAATATAATAATAATAATATATGCCATTTAGTGGACGCTTTTATCCAAATCGACTTACAGTCATGTGTGCATACATTCTACGTATGGGTGGTCCCGGGAATCGAACCCACTACCCTGGCGTTACAAGCGCCATGCTCTACCAACTGAGCTACAGAAGGACCACAATCCTCACTAATCATGGAGCTGTGATGACTGTCCAGTCGTCGTGCATCAGGCTCCAAGTGGGTCCAGTCGTCGCACGTCAGGCTCCAAGTGGGTCCAGTCGTCGTGCGTCAGGCTCCAAGTGGGTCCAGTCGCCGCACGTCAGGCTCCAAGTGGGTCCAGTCGTCGTACGTCAGGCTCCAAGTGGGTCCAGTCGTCGTGCGTCAGGCTCCAAGTGGGTCCAGTCATCGTGCGTCAGGCTCCAAGTTGGTCCAGTCATCGTGAACCGGGCATCAGGCTCCAAGTGGGTCCAGTCGCCGTGCGTCAGGCCAAGTTGCCCGGCATCACATTTACTGACCCACTTGGAGCCTGATGCCCGGTTCACGATGACTGGACCATCAGGCTCCAAGTGGGTCCAGTCGTCAAGGCCAGGCTCCAAGTGGGTCCAGTCGTAAGGCGTCAGGCACCAAGTGGGTCCAGTTATTGTGAACCGGGCGTCAGGCTCCAAGTGGGTCCAGTCATCGTGAACCGGGCATCAGGCTCCAAGTGGGTCCAGTCATCGTGAACCAGGCATCAGGCTCCAAGTGGGTCCAGTTATTGTGAACCGGGCGTCAGGCTCCAAGTGGGTCCAGTCATCGTGAACCGGGCATCAGGCTCCAAGTGGGTCCAGTCGTCGGGCGTCAGGCTCCAAGTGGGTCCAGTCATCGTGAACCGGGCATCAGGCTCCAAGTGGGTCCAGTCATTGTGAACCGGGCGTCAGGCTCCAAGTGGGTCCAGTCATCGTGAACCGGGCATCAGGCTCCAAGTGGGTCCAGTCATCGTGCGTCAGGCTCCAAGTTGCTTGGGTTGACGACGACTGGACCCACTTGGAGCTGATGCCCGGTTCACGATGACTGACCATCAGGCTCCAAGTGGGTCCAGTCGCCGTAAGGCCAGGCTCCAAGTGGGTCCAGTCATCGTGAACCGGGCATCAGGCTCCAAGTGGGTCCAGTCGTCGTGCGTCAGGTTTCCAGTTTTCGGTTCACGACGTTTGGAGCCTGATGCCCGGTTCACGATGACTGACCATCAGGCTCCAAGTGGGTCCAGTCGTCGTGCGTCAGGCTCCAAGTGGGTCCAGTCGTCGTGGCCAGGCACCAAGTGGGTCCAGTTATTGTGAACCGGGCATCAGGCTCCAAGTGGGTCCAGTCATCGTGAACCGTGCATCAGGCTCCAAGTGGGTCCAGTCATTGTGAACCGGGCGTCAGGCTCCAAGTGGATCCAGTCGTCGCGCGTCAGGCTCCAAGTGGGTCCAGTCGTCGGCGTCAGGCTCCAAGTGGGTCCAGTCGTCGGCGCCAGGCTCCAAGTGGGTCCAGTCGTCAGGCCAGGCTCCAAGTGGGTCCAGTCATCGCACGTCAGGCTCCAAGTTGGTCCAGTCGTCGTGCGTCAGGCTCCAAGTTGGTCCAGTCATCGCGGAACCGGCATCAGGCTCCAAGTGGGTCCAGTCGCCAGGCGTCAGGCTCCAAGTGGGTCCAGTCGTCGCGGAACCGGGCATCAGGCTCCAAGTGGGTCCAGTCATCGTGAACCGGCATCAGGCTCCAAGTGGGTCCAGTCATCGTGAACCGGCATCAGGCTCCAAGTGGGTCCAGTCATCGTGAACCGGGCATCAGGCTCCAAGTGGGTCCAGTCGTCAAGGCGTCAGGCTCCAAGTGGGTCCAGTCGCCGTAAGCGCCAGGCTCCAAGTGGGTCCAGTCGTGAACCGGGCATCGGGCTCCAAGTGGGTCCAGTCATCGTGAACCGGGCGTCAGGCTCCAAGTGGGTCCAGTCATCGTGAACCAGGCATCAGGCTCCAAGTGGGTCCAGTCATCGTGAAGGCCAGGCTCCAAGTGGGTCCAGTCGCCGCGGAACCGGCATCAGGCTCCAAGTGGGTCCAGTCTTCGCGGAACCAGGCATCAGGCTCCAAGTGGGTCCAGTCTTCGTGAACCGGGCGTCAGGCTGCAAGTGGGTCCAGTCATCGTGAACCGGGCATCAGGCTCCAAGTGGGTCCAGTCATCGTGAACCGGGCATCAGGCTCCAAGTGGGTCCAGTCATCGTGAACCGTGCATCAGGCTCCAAGTGGGTCCAGTCATCGTGAACCGGGCATCAGGCTCCAAGTGGGTCCAGTCGCCGTGCGTCAGGCTCCAAGTGGGTCCAGTCGCCGGCGTCAGGCTCCAAGTGGGTCCAGTCGCCGTGAACCGGGCATCGGGCTCCAAGTGGGTCCAGTCATCGTGAACCGGGCGTCAGGCTCCAAGTGGGTCCAGTCATCGTGAACCAGGCATCAGGCTCCAAGTGGGTCCAGTCATCGTAAGCGTCAGGCTCCAAGTGGGTCCAGTCGTCGTGAACCGGGCATCAGGCTCCAAGTGGGTCCAGTCTTCGTGAACCAGGCATCAGGCTCCAAGTGGGTCCAGTCTTCGTGAACCGGGCGCCAGGCTGCAAGTGGGTCCAGTCATCGTGAACCGGGCATCAGGCTCCAAGTGGGTCCAGTCATCGTTAACCGGCATCAGGCTCCAAGTGGGTCCAGTCATCGTGAACCGGCATCAGGCTCCAAGTGGGTCCAGTCATCGCGGAACCGGGCGTCAGGCTCCAAGTGGGTCCAGTCATCGTGAACCGGGCGCCAGGCTGCAAGTGGGTCCAGTCATCGTGAACCGGGCATCAGGCTCCAAGTGGGTCCAGTCATCGTGAACCGGGCATCAGGCTCCAAGTGGGTCCAGTCATCGTGAACCGGGCGCCAGGCTCCAAGTGGGTCCAGTCATCGTGAACCGGGCGTCAGGCTGCAAGTGGGTCCAGTCATCGTGAACCGTGCATCAGGCTCCAAGTGGGTCCAGTCATCGTGAACCGGGCATCAGGCTCCAAGTGGGTCCAGTCATCGTGAACCGTGCATCAGGCTCCAAGTGGGTCCAGTCATCGTGAACCGGGCATCAGGCTCCAAGTGGGTCCAGTCATCGTGAACCGTGCGTCAGGCTCCAAGTGGGTCCAGTCGTCGTGAACCGGGCATCAGGCTCCAAGTGGGTCCAGTCGTCGTGAACCGGGCGTCAGGCTCCAAGTGGGTCCAGTCATCGTGAACCGGGCATCAGGCTCCAAGTGGGTCCAGTCATCGTGAACCGGCGTCAGGCTGCAAGTTGGTCCAAACTGCTACGTATGGTCTGCGTTCCATAATGATTCCAATAGGCTACATGTTCCAAATTATTTCCCAACCTGTGATACGTTAGCCTAACATGAACCACTATTGCTAGCGTGCCTCAGTAACAAGCACATTAACGTGACAGATGAAAGAAAGGTAAACTATGTAATGGAATGATACAAAATGTAAGGAAACTAACAGTAAAGTGACAGTTATGTATGTGGGTATAACTGTCAGTAAAGAGACAGTTATTAATGTATGTGGGTATAACTGACAGTAAAGAGACAGCTATAAATGTATGTGGGTATAACTGACAGTTATTAATGTATGTGGGTATAACTGACAGTTATTAATGTATGTGGGTATAACTGACAGTAAAGTGACAGTTATGTATGTGGGTATAACTGTCAGTAAAGAGACATTTATTAATGTATGTGGGTATAACTGACAGTTATTAATGTATGTGGGTATAACTGACAGTTATTAATGTATGTGGGTATAACTGACAGTTATTAATGTATGTGGGTATAACTGACAGTTATTAATGTATGTGGGTATAACTGACAGTTATTAATGTATGTGGGTATAACTGACAGTTATTAATGTATGTGGGTATAACTGACAGTTATTAATGTATGTGGGCATAACTGACAGTTATTAATGTATGTGGGCATAACTGACATTTATTAATGTATGTGGGTATAACTGACAGTTATTAATGTATGTGGGTATAACTGACAGTTATTAATGTATGTGGGTATAACTGTCAGTAAAGTGACATTTATTAATGTATGTGGGTATAACTGACAGTAAAGTGACATTTATTAATGTCTGTGGGTATAACTGACAGTTATTAATGTCTGTGGGTATAACTGACAGTTATTAATGTCTGTGGGTATAACTGACAGTTATTAATGTCTGTGGGTATAACTGACAGTTATTAATGTATGTGGGTATAACTGACAGTTATTAATGTATGTGGGTACAACTGACAGTTAATGTATGTGGGTACAACTGACAGTAAAGTGACATTTATTAATGTCTGTGGGTATAACTCACAGTTATTAATGTATGTGGGTACAACTGACAGTTAATGTATGTGGGTACAACTGACAGTTATTAATGTATGTGGGTATAACTGACAGTTATTAATGTATGTGGGTATAACTGTCAGTAAAGAGACAGACATTAATGTATGTGGGTATAACTGACAGTAAAGTGACAGTTATGTATGTGGGTATAACTGACAGTAAAGTGACATTTATTAATGTATGTGGGTATAACTGACAGTTATTAATGTATGTGGGTATAACTGACAGTTATTAATGTATGTGGGTATAACTGACAGTTATTAATGTATGTGGGTATAACTGACAGTTATTAATGTATGTGGGTATAACTGACAGTAAAGTGACAGTTATTAATGTATGTGGGTATAACTGACAGTTATTAATGTATGTGGGTATAACTGACAGTTATTAATGTATGTGGGTATAACTGACAGTAAAGTGACAGATATTAATGTATGTGGGTATAACTGACAGTAAAGTGACAGTTATTAATGTATGTGGGTATAACTGACAGTAAAGTGACATTTATTAATGTATGTGGGTATAACTGACAGTTATTAATGTATGTGGGTATAACTGACAGTTATTAATGTCTGTGGGTATAACTGACAGTTATTAATGTATGTGGGTATAACTGACAGTTATTAATGTATGTGGGTATAACTGACAGTTATTAATGTATGTGGGTATAACTGACAGTTATTAATGTATGTGGGTATAACTGACAGTTATTAATGTATGTGGGTATAACTGACAGTAAAGAGACAGTTATTAATGTATGTGGGTATAACTGACAGTTATTAATGTATGTGGGTATAACTGACAGTAAAGAGACAGTTATTAATGTATGTGGGTATAACTGACAGTTATTAATGTATGTGGGTATAACTGACAGTAAAGTGACAGTTATTAATGTATGTGGGTATAACTGACAGTTATTAATGTATGTGGGTATAACTGACAGTAAAGAGACAGTTATTAATGTATGGGTATAACTGACAGTTATTAATGTATGTATAACTGACAGTTATTAATGTATGTGGGTATAACTGACAGTTATTAATGTATGTGGGTATAACTGACAGTAAAGTGACAGTTATTAATGTATGTGGGTATAACTGACAGTAAAGTGACAGTTATTAATGTATGTGGGTATAACTGACAGTTATTAATGTATGTGGGTATAACTGACAGTTATTAATGTATGTGGGTATAACTGACAGTTATTAATGTATGTGGGTATAACTGACAGTTATTAATGTATGTGGGTATAACTGACAGTAAAGTGACAGTTATTAATGTATGTGGGTATAACTGACAGTAAAGTGACAGTTATTAATGTATGTGGGTATAACTGACAGTAAAGTGACAGTTATTAATGTATGTGGGTATAACTGACAGTTATTAATGTATGTGGGTATAACTGACAGTAAAGTGACAGTTATTAATGTATGTGGGTATAACTGACAGTTATTAATGTATGTGGGTATAACTGACAGTAAAGAGACAGTTATTAATGTATGTGGGTATAACTGACAGTTATTAATGTATGTGGGTATAACTGACAGTAAAGTGACAGTTATTAATGTATGTGGGTATAACTGACAGTAAAGTGACAGTTATTAATGTATGTGGGTATAACTGACAGTAAAGTGACAGATATTAATGTATGTGGGTATAACTGACAGTTATTAATGTATGTGGGTATAACTGACAGTTATTAATGTATGTGGGTACAACTGACAGTAAAGAGACAGTTATTAATGTATGTGGGTATAACTGACAGTAAAGTGACAGATATTAATGTATGTGGGTATAACTGACAGTAAAGTGACAGTTATTAATGTATGTGGGTATAACTGACAGTAAAGTGACAGTTATTAATGTATGTGGGTATAACTGACAGTAAAGTGACAGTTATTAATGTATGTGGGTATAACTGACAGTTATTAATGTATGTGGGTATAACTGACAGTAAAGAGACAGTTATTAATGTATGTGGGTATAACTGACAGTTATTAATGTATGTGGGTATAACTGACAGTAAAGTGACAGTTATTAATGTATGTGGGTATAACTGACAGTTATTAATGTATGTGGGTATAACTGACAGTTATTAATGTATGTGGGTATAACTGACAGTTATTAATGTATGTGGGTATAACTGACAGTTATTAATGTATGTGGGTATAACTGACAGTTATTAATGTATGTGGGTATAACTGACAGTTATTAATGTATGTGGGTATAACTGACAGTTATTAATGTATGTGGGTACAACTGACAGTTATTAATGTATGTGGGTACAACTGACAGTTATTAATGTATGTGGGTATAACTGACAGTAAAGAGACAGTTATTAATGTATGTGGGTATAACTGACAGTAAAGAGAGTTATTAATGTATGTGGGTATAACTGACAGTTATTAATGTATGTGGGTATAACTGACAGTTATTAATGTATGTGGGTATAACTGACAGTAAAGAGACAGTTATTAATGTATGTGGGTATAACTGACAGTTATTAATGTATGTGGGTATAACTGACAGTAAAGTGACAGTTATTAATGTATGTGGGTATAACTGACAGTTATTAATGTGTGTGGGTATGACTGACAGTTATTAATGTATGTGGGTATAACTGACAGTTATTAATGTGTGTGGGTATAACTGACAGTAAAGTGATAGTTATTAATGTATGTGGGTATAACTGACAGTAAAGTGACAGTTATTAATCTATGTGGGTATAACTGACAGTTATTAATGTATGTGGGTATAACTGACAGTTATTAATGTATGTGGGTACAACTGACAGTTATTAATGTATGTGGGTATAACTGACAGTAAAGTGACAGTTATTAATGTATGTGGGTATAACTGACAGTTATTAATGTATGTGGGTATAACTGACAGTTATTAATGTATGTGGGTATAACTGACAGTTATTAATGTATGTGGGTATAACTGACAGTAAAGTGACAGTTATTAATGTATGTGGGTATAACTGACAGTTATTAATGTATGTGGGTATAACTGACAGTTATTAATGTATGTGGGTATAACTGACAGTTATTAATGTCTGTGGGTATAACTGACAGTTATTAATGTATGTGGGTATAACTGACAGTTATTAATGTATGTGGGTATAACTGACAGTTAATGTATGTGGGTATAACTGACAGTTATTAATGTATGTGGGTATAACTGACAGTAAAGTGACAGTTATTAATGTATGTGGGTATAACTGACAGTATGTGGGTATAACTGACAGTTATTAATGTTTGTGGGTATAACTGACAGTTATTAATGTCTGTGGGTATAACTGACAGTTATTAATGTCTGTGGGTATAACTGACAGTTATTCATGTCTGTGGGTATAACTGACAGTTATTAATGTATGTGGGTATAACTGACAGTGGCTATCGATAGTGGATCATATTTAACATGATACAAATTATTAAAAAATACAGTGAAAAGTCCAGACATATAATGAGAACATTCTAGAAATCACAAATCAACTCGGTAGGTTTGGTGCTGTACTGTCATTTGGGCTACAGAAGCCTACAGCTTGGCTCTCCACATTTCATCCTTTCAGGTTACACTGAGTGTACAAAATATTAAGAACACCTTCCTAATATTGAGTTACTCCCCCCCCCCTTTTGCACTCTTTACAGCCTCAATTCATCGGGGCATTGACTCTAAAATTTGTCAAAAGCATTCCACAGGGGACGCTGACCCATGTTGACTCTAAAATGTGTCAAAAGCATTCCACAGGGGACGCTGACCCTTGTTGACTCTAAAATGTGTCAAAAGCATTCCACAGGGGACGCTGACCCTTGTTGACTCTAAAATGTGTCAAAAGCATTCCACAGGGGACGCTGACCCTTGTTGACTCTAAAATGTGTCAAAAGCATTCCACAGGGGACGCTGACCCTTGTTGACTCTAAAATGTGTCAAAAGCATTCCACAGGGGACGCTGACCCTTGTTGACTCTAAAATGTGTCAAAAGCATTCCACAGGGGACGCTGACCCTTGTTGACTCTAAAATGTGTCAAAAGCATTCCACAGGGGACGCGGACCCTTGTTGACTCTAAAATGTGTCAAAAGCATTCCACAGGGGACGCTGACCCTTGTTGACTCTAAAATGTGTCAAAAGCATTCCACAGGGGACGCTGACCCTTGTTGACTCCAATGCTTCCCACACTTGTGTTGGCTGGATGTCCTGGTTGTTGATTGTTGATACACTCGGGGAAACTGTTGAGTGAAAAAACCCAGCAGCTTTGCAGTTCTTGAGACAAAACCGGTGAGCCTGGCACCTACTACCATACCTCGTTCAAAGGCACTTCAATCTTTTGCCTTGCCCATTCACCCTCTGAATGGCACACGTACACAATCCATGTCTCTAATTGTTTTAAGGCTTAAAAATCCTTATTTAACCCGTCTCCTCCCCCTTCATCTACACTGATTGAAGTGGATTTAACAAGTGACATCAATAAGGGTTCATATCTTTCACCTGGATTCACCTGGTCAGTCTGTCATTGAAAGAGCAGGTGTTCTTAATGTTTTGTCCACTCGGTATAGAATTGATGGAACTAGAACGCTGCGGGCGTGGTTCTAGAATGTCAAATCAACATTCCATCCGTTCCACTATGCTGCTGTGGTCTGGTCTGTCATCACACATCAGCTAATGAATGGACTGGCTAGACTGGCCCAAGGCCAGGCTCCATCAATAACACACTAATAACATAACAACGTGTGGATAATGATGAATTAGGTCCTGGCTAAGGCTTTTCAATGGACCAGAATGCATTACCGCTCTAAAACACCAAGCCACTGTGACTAGGATAAACACACTGCCACTGTAGTTCACATTAGTTTAATACATCTGCATCGAGATTGATGGGACAACCATTTTAACGGATCACTACTGCTATATGCCTGTTTCCTGTGTGACCTCTAAACAGGCTGTTACTGCTATATGTCTGTTTCCTGTGTGACCTCTAAACAGGCTGTTACTGCTATATGCCTGTTTCCTGTGTGACCTCTAAACAGGCTGTTACTACTATATGTCTGTTTCCTGTGTGACCTCTAAACAGGCTGTTACTACTATATGTCTCGTTCCTGTGTGACCTCTAAACAGGCTGTTACTACTATATGTCTCGTTCCTGTGTGACCTCTAAACAGGCTGTTACTACTATATGTCTGTTTCCTGTGTGACCTCTAAACAGGCTGTTACTACTATATGTCTGTTTCCTGTGTGACCTCTAAACAGGCTGTTACTACTATATGCCTGTTTCCTGTGTGACCTCTAAACAGGCTGTTACTACTATATGCCTGTTTCCTGTGTGACCTCTAAACAGGCTGTTACTGCTATATGTCTGTTTCCTGTGTGACCTCTAAACAGGCTGTTACTACTATATGTCTCGTTCCTGTGTGACCTCTAAACAGGCTGTTACTACTATATGTCTCGTTCCTGTGTGACCTCTAAACAGGCTGTTACTACTATATGTCTGTCTGGGTTCCTGTGTGACCTCTAAACAGGCTGTTACTACTATATGTCTGTTTCCTGTGTGACCTCTAAACAGGCTGTTACTACTATATGTCTGTTTCCTGTGTGACCTCTAAACAGGCTGTTACTGCTATATGTCTGTTTCCTGTGTGACCTCTAAACAGGCTGTTACTGCTATATGTCTGTTTCCTGTGTGACCTCTAAACAGGCTGTTACTGCTATATGTCTGTTTCCTGTGTGACCTCTAAACAGGCTGTTACTACTATATGTCTGTTTCCTGTGTGACCTCTAAACAGGCTGTTACTGCTATATGTCTGTTTCCTGTGTGACCTCTAAACAGGCTGTTACTACTATATGTCTCGTTCCTGTGTGACCTCTAAACAGGCTGTTACTACTATATGTCTGGTTCCTGTGTGACCTCTAAACAGGCTGTTACTGCTATATGTCTGTTTCCTGTGTGACCTCTAAACAGGCTGTTACTACTATATGTCTCGTTCCTGTGTGACCTCTAAACAGGCTGTTACTACTATATGTCTCGTTCCTGTGTGACCTCTAAACAGGCTGTTACTACTATATGACTGGGTTCCTGTGTGACCTCTAAACAGGCTGTTACTACTATATGTCTCGTTCCTGTGTGACCTCTAAACAGGCTGTTACTACTATATGTCTGTTTCCTGTGTGACCTCTAAACAGGCTGTTACTACTATATGTCTCGTTCCTGTGTGACCTCTAAACAGGCTGTTACTACTATATGACTGGGTTCCTGTGTGACCTCTAAACAGGCTGTTACTACTATATGTCTGTTTCCTGTGTGACCTCTAAACAGGCTGTTACTACTATATGTCTGTTTCCTGTGTGACCTCTAAACAGGCTGTTACTGCTATATGTCTGTCTGGGTTCCTGTGTGACCTCTAAACAGGCTGTTACTACTATATGTCTGTTTCCTGTGTGACCTCTAAACAGGCTGTTACTACTATATGTCTGTTTCCTGTGTGATCTCTAAACAGGCTGTTACTACTATATGTCTGGTTCCTGTGTGACCTCTAAACAGGCTGTTACTGCTATATGTCTGTTTCGTCATGTAACATAATGAATCAAACACACCATTGTCAGGAAGACATTACAGCTCCCTCATAATGAATCAAACACACCATTGTAAGGAAGACATTACAGCTCCCTCATAATGAATCAAACACACCATTGTAAGGAAGACATTACAGCTCCCTCATAATGAATCAAACACACCATTGTAAGGAAGACATTACAGCTCCCTCATAATGAATCAAACACACCATTGTAAGGAAGACATTACAGCTCCCTCATAATGAATCAAACACACCATTGTAAGGAAGACATTACAGCTCCCTCATAATGAATCAAACACACCATTGTAAGGAAGACATTACAGCTCCTCATAATGAATCAAACACACCATTGTCAGGAAGACATTACAGCTCCCTCATAATGAATCAAACACACCATTGTCAGGAAGACATTACAGCTCCTCATAATGAATCAAACACACCATTGTCAGGAAGACATTACAGCTCCCTCATAATGAATCAAACACACCATTGTCAGGAAGACATTACAGCTCCCTCATAATGAATCAAACACACCATTGTCAGGAAGACATTACAGCTCCCTCATAATGAATCAAACACACCATTGTCAGGAAGACATTACAGCTCCCTCATAATGAATCAAACACACCATTGTAAGGAAGACATTACAGCTCCCTCATAATGAATCAAACACACCATTGTAAGGAAGACATTACAGCTCCCTCATAATGAATCAAACACACCATTGTAAGGAAGACATTACAGCTCCCTCATAATGAATCAAACACACCATTGTCAGGAAGACATTACAGCTCCCTCATAATGAATCAAACACACCATTGTCAGGAAGACATTACAGCTCCCTCATAATGAATCAAACACACCATTGTCAGGAAGACATTACAGCTCCCTCCTAATGAATCATATTCCAGTCAAACGTTTGGACACCTACTCATTCAAGGGTTTTTCATTATTTTTACTATTTTCTTCATTGTAGAATAATAGTGAAGACATCAACACTATGAAATAACACATATGGAATCATGTCGTAACCAAAAAAAGTGTTAAACAAATCAAACTGTATTTTATATTTTAGATTCTTTAAAGGAGGCACCATGACAGCTTGACTGTGGTTGTTGCTACAGTAACTGCCATGTGTTGGCTCAATAGATTCTATAGACGACACAACAGTGTGAGGACTGCTCCGAGACAGTACTTCAGGTGACGGTACTGTCACTGAAGACCGATGAGATCAACCGGACGACGCCGGGCCAATTGTGCTCCGGTCTCCCGGCTCGGCCCGGCTGCGACACAGCCCGGGATCGAACCCGGGTCTGTAGCGCGACGCAGTGCCTTAAGACCGCTGCGTCACTCGGGAGGCTGCTTTTCTGAAAGACACCATGATGTCATACTGCCTTGACCCAAACGCCACAAGAATGCGCTGGAGACGAGATTCACAGAAATAAACCCCCCCCAAAAAAAGGAAAAAAACTCTGAGAAAAACCAGAACACATTTTCCATTATTTTAACTCCTTTATGTAACAGCGTTTAGGGAATGAATGAAAAGCACACTGACATTGCCTGAAAGACGGACGGAAATGACCGTCGTATTCACATTGATCTGTGGTTTTAGTGGTAATGTAATGGTGGGCAGTGCCACGGGGTATGTTGTAGGGAGGGACTGATGCCATTCGTTGACTGTTCATTCTCATGTGCCAATATTTGACTCAAACTCAACTCTGGACCTCGAAACCAGTTCCACTGCTTTTTTCCCCTCTGATCAGGGCCTGATTTAGACCTGGGACACCAGGTGGGGTGATATTAATGATCAGGGCCTGATTTAGACCTGGGACACCAGGTGGGGTGATATTAATGATCAGGGCCTGATTTAGACCTGGGACACCAGGTGGGTGATATTAATGATCAGGGCCTGATTTAGACCTGGGACACCAGGTGGGTGATATTAATGATCAGGGCCTGATTTAGACCTGGGACACCAGGTGGGGTGATATTAATGATCAGGGCCTGATTTAGACCTGGGACACCAGGTGGGGTGATATTAATGATCAGGGCCTGATTTAGACCTGGGACACCAGGTGGGTGATATTAATGATCAGGGCCTGATTTAGACCTGGGACACCAGGTGGGGTGATATTAATGATCAGGGCCTGATTTAGACCTGGGACACCAGGTGGGGTGATATTAATGACCAGGGCCTGATTTAGACCTGGGACACCAGGTGGGTGATGTTAATGACCAGGGCCTGATTTAGACCTGGGACACCAGGTGGGTGATGTTAATGACCAGGGCCTGATTTAGACCTGGGACACCAGGTGGGGTGATATTAATGATCAGGGCCTGATTTAGACCTGGGACACCAGGTGGGGTGATATTAATGATCAGGGTCTGATTTAGACCTGGGACACCAGGTGGGGTAATATTAATGATCAGGGCCTGATTTAGACCTGGGACACCAGGTGGGGTGATATTAATGATCAGGGCCTGATTTAGACCTGGGACACCAGGTGGGGTGACATTAATGATCAGGGCCTGATTTAGACCTGGGACACCAGGTGGGGTGACATTAATGATCAGGGCCTGATTTAGACCTGCGACACCAGATGGGGTGATAATGACCAGGGCCTGATTTAGACCTGGGACACCAGGTGGGGTGATATTAATGACCAGGGCCTGATTTAGACCTGGGACACCAGGTGGGGTGATATTAATGACCAGGGCCTGATTTAGACCTGGGACACCAGGTGGGGTGATATTAATGACCAGGGCCTGATTTAGACCTGGGACACCAGGTGGGGTGATATTAATGACCAGGGCCTGATTTAGACCTTGGACACCAGGTGGGGTGATATTAATGATCAGGGCCTGATTTAGACCTGGGACACCAGGTGGGTGATATTAATGATCAGGGCCTGATTTAGACCTGGGACACCAAGTGGGGTGATATTAATTATCAGGGCCTGATTTAGACCTGGGACACCAGGTGGGGTGATATTAATGATCAGGGCCTGATTTAGACCTGGGACACCAGGTGGGGTGATATTAATGATTAGGGCCTGATTTAGACCTGGGACACCAGGTGGGGTGATATTAATGACCAGGGCCTGATTCAGACCTGGGACACCAGGTGGGGTGATATTAATGATCAGGGCCTGATTTAGACCTGGGACACCAGGTGGGTGATATTAATGATATGGGCCTGATTTAGACCTGGGACACCAGGTGGGGTGATATTAATGATCATGTAAAACATAGGAAACCAGAAGTAGCCCAGACCTTGTAGGGTCAGAGTTCAATACCTCTTTTGTAGCACTTACATCATCCCTCTCTTGTCATGTGGATATATTTAGAGTTACCTCAAGTACCAGCCTCAGGTTAGGCCGTTCCCCATGTCATGTGGATATATTTAGAGTTACCTCAAGTACCAGCCTCAGGTTAGGCCGTTCCCCATGTCATGTGGATATATTTAGTATTACCTCAAGTACCAGCTTCAGGTTAGGCAGTTTCCCATGTCATGGGGATATATTTAGAGTTACCTCAAGTACCAGCCTCAGGTTAGGCCGTTCCCCATGTCATGTGGATATATTTAGAGTTACCTCAAGTACCAGCTTCAGGTTAGGCCGTTCCCCATGTCATGTGGATATATTTAGAGTTACCTCAAGTACCAGCCTCAGGTTAGGCCGTTCCCCATGTCATGTGGATATATTTAGAGTTACCTCAAGTACCAGCCTCAGGTTAGGCCATGTTTTTCTCCCCTTCTTACAAACAGCCACAATGTGACACCGACTGACTCGTCACAGAGTTTATACCAGTGAACGGATTACTGCTAAATGTTATATTCCGAAGGGGATTTGGCCTAAAAAGCTGTTTCTAAAGTCAAGCTGTAACAGATAGGTTTAGGTGTCATCTGGCGTGCAGCTGCAGTCACTCAGAGAGGTGCTGTGGAGGTGGAATCTGAGCCTCCAAGTTGCGGCCCGTTAGTTCAGCTAAGCTTACCGCGAACACTAATAGCAGCGAGGACAAGCAGTAGCCCTTGCCCTGTGGTCATGAACCCATTAAATAAACACTGAACTAGAGTATCGTAGGGTCATCTCCATAGACCACAATGCAAAGGGGGTTTTTGCCCTGAAAGACTCCGACCTGGAATCTGATTTTGGGTTTTAAAAATGTGGATAACAAGTAGCTGATTTACACAGAAAGTCCCTGTGGTGGTGGAGTGGTCTCCCCTCCCCCCCCTGTGGGGCCTCCCGGGTGGCGCCGTGCCACCAGAGACTCTGGGTTCGCGCCCAGGCTCTGTCGTAACCGGCCGCGACCGGGAGGTCCGTGGGGGCGACACACAATTGGCCTAGCGTCGTCCGGGTTAGGGAGGGGTTGGCCGGTAGGGATGTCCTTGTCTCATCGCGCACTAGCCCCTCCTGTGGCGGGCCGGGCGCAGTGCACGCTAACCAAGGTTGCCAGGTTAAGAAGCAGTGCGGCTTGGCTGGGTTGTGCATTGGAGGACGCATGACTTTCAACCTTCGTCTCTCCCGAGCCCGTACGGGAGTTGTAGCGATGAGACAAGCTAGCAGCTACTAAAAACAATTGGATACCACGAAATTGGGGAGAAAACGGGGTAAAAAAATAAATACAATTTAAAATAAGAAAGTCCCCTGTGGTGATGGAGTGGTCTCCCCTCCCCCCTCTTCCTCTCCCCTCCCCCGTCTTTGGGGCCCGTCACTCAAAAGCCTACCGCAAATCATCGACACAGTGCAACTGGCTCCATTGTTTTTGTCAAGCGCAAGAGGGTAGCAGGAATCACGCCTCTGGTTCCCATGAACCCTACCTGACAGGTGACTCTGGGTGGAACATGTCTGATAGAGAGACCGTCAGAGTTGACTACGGTGAAGGGCTGGAGCTGCAGGGTCAGGGTGTAGAGGTGACTACGGTGAAGGGCTGGAGCTGCAGGGTCAGGGTGTAGAGGTGACTACGGTGAAGGGCTGGAGCTGCAGGGTGTAGAGTTGACTACGGCGAAGGGCCGAGCCCGGGGAAGTAGTGTGTTTGTAGCCCAGGGGAAGTAATGTGTTTGTAGCCCAGGGGGAAGTAGTGTTTGTAGCCCAGGGAAGTAATGTGTTTGTAGCCCAGGGGAAGTAGTGTGTTTGTAGCCCAGGGAAGTAGTGTGTTTGTAGCCCAGGGAAGTAGTGTGTTTGTAGCCCAGGGAAGTAGTGTGTTTGTAGCCCAGGGAAGTAGTGTGTTTGTAGCCCAGGGAAGTAGTGTGTTTGTAGCCCAGGGAAGTAGTGTGTTTGTAGCCCAGGGAAGTAGTGTGTTTGTAGCCCAGGGGAAGTAGTGTGTTTTAGCCCAGGGGGAAGTAGTGTGTTTGTAGCCCAGGGGGAAGTAGTGTGTTTGTAGCCCAGGGGAAGTAGTGTGATTGTAGCCCAGGAAGTAGTGTGTTTGTAGCCCAGGGAAGTAGTGTGTTTGTAGCCCAGGGAAGTAGTGTGTTTGTAGCCCAGGGGAAGTAGTGTGATTGTAGCCCAGGGGGAAGTAGTGTGATTGTAGCCCAGGGAAGTAGTGTGTTTGTAGCCCAGGGAAGTAGTGTGTTTGTAGCCCAGGGAAGTAGTGTGTTTGTAGCCCAGGGAAGTAGTGTGTTTGTAGCCCAGGGAAGTAGTGTGTTTGTAGCCCAGGGGAAGTAGTGTGTTTGTAGCCCAGGGGGAAGTAGTGTGTTTGTAGCCCAGGGGAAGTAGTGTGTTTGTAGCCCAGGGGAAGTAGTGTGTTTGTAGCCCAGGGGAAGTAGTGTGTTTGTAGCCCAGGGGGAAGTAGTGTGTTTGTAGCCCAGGGGAAGTAGTGTGTTTGTAGCCCAGGGGAAGTAGTGTGTTTGTAGCCCAGGGGGAAGTAGTGTGATTGTAGCCCAGGGAAGTAGTGTGTTTGTAGCCCAGGGGAAGTAGTGTGTTTGTAGCCCAGGGGAAGTAGTGTGTTTGTAGCCCAGGGAAGTAGTGTGTTTGTAGCCCAGGGAAGTAGTGTGATTGTAGCCCAGGGAAGTAATGTGTTTGTAGCCCAGGGGAAGTAGTGTGTTTGTAGCCCAGGGGGAAGTAGTGTGTTTGTAGCCCAGGGGAAGTAGTGTGTTTGTAGCCCAGGGGAAGTAGTGTGTTTGTAGCCCAGGGAAGTAGTGTGTTTGTAGCCCAGGGAAGTAGTGTGTTTGTAGCCCAGGGGAAGTAATGTGTTTGTAGCCCAGGGGGAAGTAGTGTGTTTGTAGCCCAGGGAAGTAGTGTGTTTGTAGCCCAGGGGAAGTAGTGTGTTTGTAGCCCAGGGGGAAGTAGTGTGTTTGTAGCCCAGGGGAAGTAGTGTGTTTGTAGCCAGGGGAAGTAGTGTGTTTGTAGCCCAGGGGGAAGTAGTGTGTTTGTAGCCCAGGGGAAGTAGTGTGTTTGTAGCCCAGGGGAAGTAGTGTGTTTGTAGCCCAGGGGAAGTAGTGTGTTTGTAGCCCAGGGGGAAGTAGTGTGTTTGTAGCCCAGGGGGAAGTAGTGTGTTTGTAGCCCAGGGGAAGTAGTGTGTTTGTAGCCCAGGGGGAAGTAGTGTGTTTGTAGCCCAGGGGAAGTAGTGTGTTTGTAGCCCAGGGGGAAGTAGTGTGTTTGTAGCCCAGGGGGAAGTAATGTGTTTGTAGCCCAGGGGGAAGTAATGTGTTTGTAGCCCAGGGGAAGTAGTGTGTTTGTAGCCCAGGGGGAAGTAGTGTGTTTGTAGCCCAGGGGAAGTAGTGTGTTTGTAGCCCAGGGGGAAGTAGTGTGTTTGTAGCCCAGGGGAAGTAGTGTGTTTGTAGCCCAGGGGGAAGTAGTGTGTTTGTAGCCCAGGGGGAAGTAGTGTGTTTGTAGCCCAGGGGGAAGTAGTGTGTTTGTAGCCCAGGGGGAAGTAGTGTGTTTGTAGCCCGGGGAAGTAGTGTTTGTAGCCCGGGGGAAGTAGTATGTTTGTAGCCCAGGGGAAGTAGTGTGTTTGTAGCCCAGGGAAGTAGTGTGTTTGTAGCCCAGGGAAGTAGTGTGTTTGTAGCCCAGGGAAGTAGTGTGTTTGTAGCCCAGGGGAAGTAGTGTGTTTGTAGCCCAGGGAAGTAGTGTGTTTGTAGCCCAGGGGGAAGTAGTGTGTTTGTAGCCCAGGGGAAGTAGTGTGTTTGTAGCCCAGGGGGAAGTAGTGTGTTTGTAGCCCAGGGGAAGTAGTGTGTTTGTAGCCAGGGGAAGTAGTGTGTTTGTAGCCCAGGGGAAGTAGTGTGTTTGTAGCCAGGGGGAAGTAGTGTGTTTGTAGCCAGGGGGAAGTAGTGTGTTTGTAGCCCAGGGGGAAGTAGTGTGTTTGTAGCCCAGGGAAGTAGTGTGTTTGTAGCCCAGGGGGAAGTAATGTGTTTGTAGCCCAGGGGAAGTAGTGTGTTTGTAGCCCAGGGAAGTAGTGTGTTTGTAGCCCAGGGGAAGTAGTGTGTTTGTAGCCCAGGGGAAGTAGTGTGTTTGTAGCCCAGGGGAAGTAGTGTGTTTGTAGCCCAGGGGAAGTAGTGTGTTTGTAGCCCAGGGGAAGTAGTGTGTTTGTAGCCAGGGGGAAGTAGTGTGTTTGTAGCCCAGGGGGAAGTAGTGTGTTTGTAGCCAGGGGGAAGTAGTGTGTTTGTAGCCAGGGGGAAGTAGTGTGTTTGTAGCCCAGGGGAAGTAGTGTGTTTGTAGCCCAGGGGAAGTAGTGTGTTTGTAGCCCAGGGGGAAGTAATGTGTTTGTAGCCCAGGGGGAAGTAGTGTGTTTGTAGCCCAGGGAAGTAGTGTGTTTGTAGCCCAGGGGGAAGTAGTGTGTTTGTAGCCCAGGGGAAGTAGTGTGTTTGTAGCCCAGGGGAAGTAGTGTGTTTGTAGCCCAGGGAAGTAGTGTGTTTGTAGCCCAGGGGAAGTAGTGTGTTTGTAGCCCAGGGGGAAGTAGTGTGTTTGTAGCCCAGGGAAGTAGTGTGTTTGTAGCCAGGGGAAGTAGTGTGTTTGTAGCCAGGGGAAGTAGTGTGTTTGTAGCCCGGGGAAGTAGTGTGTTTGTAGCCCAGGGGAAGTAGTGTGTTTGTAGCCCAGGGGAAGTAGTGTGTTTGTAGCCCAGGGGAAGTAGTGTGTTTGTAGCCCAGGGGGAAGTAGTGTGTTTGTAGCCCAGGGGAAGTAGTGTGTTTGTAGCCCAGGGGGGAAGTAGTGTGTTTGTAGCCCAGGGGGAAGTAGTGTGTTTGTAGCCCAGGGGAAGTAGTGTGTTTGTAGCCCAGGGGGAAGTAGTGTGTTTGTAGCCCAGGGGAAGTAGTGTTTGTAGCCCAGGGGAAGTAGTGTATTTGTAGCCCAGGGGAAGTAGTGTGTTTGTAGCCCAGGGGGAAGTAGTGTGTTTGTAGCCCAGGGAAGTAGTGTGTTTGTAGCCCAGGGGAAGTAGTGTGTTTGTAGCCCAGGGAAGTAATGTGTTTGTAGCCCAGGGGGAAGTAGTGTGTTTGTAGCCCAGGGGAAGTAGTGTGTTTGTAGCCCAGGGAAGTAATGTGTTTGTAGCCCAGGGGAAGTAGTGTGTTTGTAGCCCAGGGGAAGTAGTGTGTTTGTAGCCCAGGGGGAAGTAGTGTGTTTGTAGCCCAGGGGAAGTAGTGTGTTTGTAGCCCAGGGGGAAGTAGTGTGTTTGTAGCCCAGGGAAGTAGTGTGTTTGTAGCCCAGGGAAGTAGTGTGTTTGTAGCCAGTAGTGTGGGAAGTAGTGTGTTTGTAGCCCAGGGGGAAGTAGTGTGTTTGTAGCCCAGGGGAAGTAGTGTGTTTGTAGCCCAGGGGAAGTAATGTGTTTGTAGCCCAGGGGGAAGTAATGTGTTTGTAGCCCAGGGGGAAGTAATGTGTTTGTAGCCCAGGGGGAAGTAATGTGTTTGTAGCCAGGGGGAAGTAGTGTGTTTGTAGCCCAGGGGGAAGTAGTGTGTTTGTAGCCCAGGGGAAGTAGTGTGTTTGTAGCCCAGGGGAAGTAGTGTGTTTGTAGCCCAGGGGGAAGTAGTGTGTTTGTAGCCCAGGGGGAAGTAGTGTGTTTGTAGCCCAGGGGAAGTAGTGTGTTTGTAGCCCAGGGGAAGTAGTGTGTTTGTAGCCCAGGGGAAGTAGTGTGTTTGTAGCCCAGGGGAAGTAGTGTGTTTGTAGCCCAGGGGAAGTAGTGTGTTTGTAGCCCAGGGGGAAGTAGTGTGTTTGTAGCCCAGGGGAAGTAGTGTGTTTGTAGCCCAGGGGAAGTAGTGTGTTTGTAGCCCAGGGGAAGTAGTGTGTTTGTAGCCCAGGGGGAAGTAATGTGTTTGTAGCCAGGGGGAAGTAGTGTGTTTGTAGCCCAGGGGGAAGTAGAAGCTATAGAGGCCTTAAGGTGAAAGAGTGTAGACAAACCGTTAGCTCCGTAATGTCAGGACATAAACCACTCTAATAACCGATAATAACCTGAAGTAACTTAATTTCTGCTCGACTGTGATCGCGACAAAGCGTAATGTACCTACAGAGTATCTGAGGAATGAAAAATATATTATTTTATTGACTGGTGAGACATTATAGATCTGGTGGTATCTGTCAACTTTGAGTGACAATGTTGAAATCAAATCACTTTCGACTTTGACAATCGGCTTTGGAGGAATCCAAAAGGGTTGTCCCTTCTTATGAATCCCATGACGGCTCCGTACAGCGAGGGGCTCACTAAACTTCCTACGGGGGCGAAACCACTTGTCATGTAAGCCCTACAGCCCTTCACCGTAGTCACCTCTACACCCTGACCCTGCAGCTCCAGCCTGTCACTGTAGTCACCTCTACAGCCCTTCACCGTAGTCACCTCTACACCCTGACCCTGCAGCTCCAGCCCTTCACCGTAGTCAACTCTACTACAGCCCTTCACCGTAGTCACCTCTACAGCCCTTCACCGTAGTCAACTCTACTACAGCCCTTCACCGTAGTCACCTCTACAGCCCTTCACCGTAGTCACCTCTACTACAGCCCTTCACCGTAGTCAACTCTACTACAGCCCTTCACCGTAGTCACCTCTACACCCTGACCCTGCAGCTCCAGCCTGTCACTGTAGTCACCTCTACAGCCCTTCACCGTAGTCACCTCTACACCCTGACCCTGCAGCTCCAGCCTGTCACTGTAGTCACCTCTACAGCCCTTCACCGTAGTCACCTCTACACCCTGACCCTGCAGCTCCAGCCTGTCACTGTAGTCACCTCTACAGCCCTTCACCGTAGTCACCTCTACAGCCCTTCACCGTAGTCACCTCTACTACAGCCCTTCACCGTAGTCAACTCTACTACAGCCCTTCACCGTAGTCACCTCTACACCCTGACCCTGCAGCTCCAGCCTGTCACTGTAGTCACCTCTACAGCCCTTCACCGTAGTCACCTCTACACCCTGACCCTGCAGCTCCAGCCTGTCACTGTAGTCACCTCTACAGCCCTTCACCGTAGTCACCTCTACACCCTGACCCTGCAGCTCCAGCCTGTCACCGTAGTCACCTCTACAGCCCTTCACCGTAGTCACCTCTACAGCCCTTCACCGTAGTCAACCCTACAGCCTGACCCTGCAGCTCCAGCCTGTCACCGTAGTCAACTCTACTACAGCCCTTCACCGTAGTCAACTCTACTACAGCCCTTCACCGTAGTCACCTCTACAGCCCTTCACCGTAGTCACCTCTACAGCCCTTCACCGTAGTCACCTCTACAGCCCTTCACCGTAGTCAACTCTACTACAGCCCTTCACCGTAGTCAACTCTACTACAGCCCTTCACCGTAGTCAACTCTACTACAGCCCTTCACCGTAGTCACCTCTACTACAGCCCTTCACCGTAGTCACCTCTACAGCCCTTCACCGTAGTCAACTCTACTACAGCCCTTCACCGTAGTCAACTCTACTACAGCCCTTCGCCGTAGTCAACTCTACTACAGCCCTTCACCGTAGTCAACTCTACTACAGCCCTTCACCGTAGTCAACTCTACTACAGCCCTTCACCGTAGTCAACTCTACTACAGCCCTTCACCGTAGTCACCTCTACTACAGCCCTTCACCGTAGTCAACTCTACTACAGCCCTTCACCGTAGTCAACTCTACTACAGCCCTTCACCGTAGTCACCTCTACTACAGCCCTTCACCGTAGTCAACTCTACTACAGCCCTTCACCGTAGTCACCTCTACACCCTGACCCTGCAGCTCCAGCCTTTCACCGTAGTCACCTCTACAGCCTGTCACTGTAGTCAACTCTACTACAGCCCTTCACTGTAGTCACCTCTACACCCTGACCCTGTAGCTCCAGCCCTTCACCGTAGTCACCTCTACACCCTGACCCTGCAGCTCCAGCCCTTCACCGTAGTCACCTCTACACCCTGACCCTGCAGCTCCAGCCCTTCACCGTAGTCACCTCTACAGCCCTTCACCGTAGTCACCTCTACACCCTGACCCTGCAGCTCCAGCCTTTCACCGTAGTCAACTCTACTACAGCCCTTCACCGTAGTCACCTCTACACCCTGACCCTGCAGCTCCAGCCTTTCACTGTAGTCAACTCTACTACAGCCCTTCACTGTAGTCACCTCTACACCCTGACCCTGCAGCTCCAGCCCTTCACTGTAGTCACCTCTACACCCTGACCCTGCAGCTCCAGCCCTTCACTGTAGTCACCTCTACACCCTGACCCTGCAGCTCCAGCCTTTCACTGTAGTCACCTCTACACCCTGACCCTGCAGCTCCAGCCTGTCACCTCTACACCCTGACCCTGCAGCTCCAGCCTGTCACCTCTACACCCTGACCCTGCAGCTCCAGCCCTTCACTGTAGTCACCTCTACACCCTGACCCTGCAGCTCCAGCCCTTCACTGTAGTCACCTCTACACCCTGACCCTGCAGCTCCAGCCCTTCACTGTAGTCACCTCTACACCCTGACCCTGCAGCTCCAGCCCTTCACTGTAGTCACCTCTACACCCTGACCCTGCAGCTCCAGCCTGTCACCTCTACACCCTGACCCTGCAGCTCCAGCCTGTCACCTCTACACCCTGACCCTGCAGCTCCAGCCTGTCACCTCTACACCCTGACCCTGCAGCTCCAGCCTGTCACCTCTACACCCTGACCCTGCAGCTCCAGCCTGTCACCTCTACACCCTGACCCTGCAGCTCCAGCCTGTCACCTCTACACCCTGACCCTGCAGCTCCAGCCTGTCACCTCTACACCCTGACCCTGCAGCTCCAGCCCTTCACTGTAGTCACCTCTACACCCTGACCCTGCAGCTCCAGCCTGTCACTTCGATGCCAGTCTTCTGAATGGGTGATTATTCCCATCCCTGAAATGGAATGCCATTTAGTATTAAACTGAAGTCTGGAACAAAAGACTGACTCATTATAAGCAATCATAGGAATTAGTAACATCATTTAACCAAGCCAACAAAATCATTTCCAGGATATTGAAGCAGCAGCCGGGGGAAATTAGAAAAATTGTAGCTCTTAAATAGAATAATTGCCATCTTTATCTTCCGTCTCTCTCTGCTCCTCCTCGTTCTGAAGGGTTTTACAAATCACATTAACTTTCTATAGAAAATCTGCAGCGAACAGAGTAATCAAGGACTGAACGAGGGGGTGG
The DNA here is from genome assembly GCF_023373465.1 of Oncorhynchus keta. NCBI lineage: Eukaryota > Metazoa > Chordata > Actinopteri > Salmoniformes > Salmonidae > Oncorhynchus > Oncorhynchus keta. The sequence goes on from NW_026288012.1 coordinate 58,975, forward strand.
GGGGGGGGGGGTCCATCGAGTCCTCAGTACTCAGACAGGAAAATACATGGGATTTATTTCATTCCAATGCAGATTATGTGCAGGAACAAGGTGTTCAGTGATTCTCAGGTGTGTCTCCATCACAAAGATAACACAAAACAACGCCATAACATGGGATTATATTAGGATTAGTGTAGTAAAATAACATTTAAAAGCAGTTTCTAATCTCAAAGATTCCTCTGGCAATGTGTCTCAGAGTGGCGGGTAGCCTATTGGTTACAGAGGGGGGAGGCAGGTAGCCTAGTGGTTAGAGGGGGGAGGCAGGTACCCTAGTGGTTAGAGGGGGGACAAGTAGCCTCGTGGTTAGAGGGGGGAGGCAAGTAGCCTCGTGGTTAGAGGGGGGAGGCAGGTACCCTAGTGGTTAGAGGGGGAGGCAGGTAGTCTAGTGGTTAGAGGGGGAGGCAGGTAGTCTAGTGGTTAGAGGGGGAGGCAGGTAGTCTAGTGGTTAGAGGGGGAGGCAGGTAGTCTAGTGGTTAGAGGGGGGAGGCAGGTAGTCTAGTGGTTAGAGGGGAGGCAGGTAGTCTAGTGGTTAGAGGGGGGAGGCAGGTAGTCTAGTGGTTAGAGGGGGAGGCAGGTAGTCTAGTGGTTAGTGTAGGGACGGCAGGTAGCCTAGTGGTTAGAGGGGGGAGGCAGGTACCCTAGTGGTTAGAGGGGGAGGCAGGTAGTCTAGTGGTTAGAGGGGTGAGGCAGGTAGTCTAGTGGTTAGAGGGGGAGGCAGGTAGTCTAGTGGTTAGAGGGGGAGGCAGGTAGTCTAGTGGTTAGAGGGGGAGGCAGGTAGTCTAGTGGTTAGAGGGGGAGGCAGGTAGTCTAGTGGTTAGAGGGGGAGGCAGGTACCCTAGTGGTTAGAGGGGGAGGCAGGTAGTCTAGTGGTTAGAGGGGGAGGCAGGTAGTCTAGTGGTTAGAGGGGAGGCAGGTAGTCTAGTGGTTAGAGGGGGAGGCAGGTAGTCTAGTGGTTAGAGGGGGAGGCAGGTAGTCTAGTGGTTAGAGGGGGAGGCAGGTAGTCTAGTGGTTAGAGGGGGAGGCAGGTAGTCTAGTGGTTAGAGGGGGGGACAGGTAGCCTAGTGGTTAGAGGGGGAGGCAGGTAGCCTAGTGGTTAGAGGGGAGGCAGGTAGCCTAGTGGTTAGAGGGGAGGCAGGTAGCCTAGTGGTTAGAGGGGGAGGCAGGTAGCCTAGTGGTTAGAGGGGGAGGCAGGTAGTCTAGTGGTTAGAGGGGGAGGCAGGTAGTCTAGTGGTTAGAGGGGGAGGCAGGTAGTCTAGTGGTTAGAGGGGGGACAGGTAGCCTATTGGTTAGAGGGGGAGGCAGGTAGCCTATTGGTTAGAGGGGGGACAGGTAGCCTAGTGGTTAGAGGGGAGGCAGGTAGTCTAGTTGTTAGAGGGGGCAGGTAGTCTAGTGGTTAGAGGGGGGCAGGTAGCCTATTGGTTAGAGGGGGAGGCAGGTAGCCTATTGGTTAGAGGCGGGGGGCAGCAGGCAGCCTAGTGGTTAGAGGGGAGGCAGGTAGTCTAGTGGTTAGAGGGGGAGGCAGGTAGCCTAGTGGTTAGAGGGGGAGGCAGGTAGCCTAGTGGTTAGTGTAGGGAGGTAGGTAGCCTAGTGGTTAGAGGGGGAGGCAGGTAGCCTAGTGGTTAGAGGGGGAGGCAGGTAACCTAGTGGTTAGAGGGGAGGCAGGTAGTCTAGTGGTTAGAGGGGAGGCAGGTAGTCTAGTGGTTAGAGGGGGAGGCAGGTAGTCTAGTGGTTAGAGGGGGAGGCAGGTAGTCTAGTGGTTAGAGGGGGGGGAACAGGTAGCCTAGTGGTTAGAGGGGAGGCAGGTAGCCTAGTGGTTAGAGGGGAGGCAGGTAGCCTAGTGGTTAGAGGGGGAGGCAGGTAGCCTAGTGGTTAGAGGGGGAGGCAGGTAGCCTAGTGGTTAGAGGGGGGGGCAGGTAGCCTAGTGGTTAGAGGGGGAGGCAGGTAGCCTAGTGGTTAGAGGGGGGGGCAGGTAGTCTAGTGGTTAGAGGGGAGGCAGGTAGCCTAGTGGTTAGAGGCAGGTAGCCTATTGGTTAGAGGGGGACAGGTAGCCTAGTGGTTAGAGGGGGAGGCAGGTAGTCTAGTTGTTAGAGGGGGCAGGTAGTCTAGTGGTTAGAGGGGGGCAGGTAGCCTATTGGTTAGAGGGGGAGGCAGGTAGCCTATTGGTTAGAGGCGGGGGGCAGCAGGCAGCCTAGTGGTTAGAGGGGGAGGCAGGTAGTCTAGTGGTTAGAGGGGGGAGGCAGGTAGCCTAGTGGTTAGAGGGGGAGGCAGGTAGCCTAGTGGTTAGTGTAGGGAGGTAGGTAGCCTAGTGGTTAGAGGGGGAGGCAGGTAGTCTAGTGGTTAGAGGGGGGACAGGTAGCCTATTGGTTAGAGGGGAGGCAGGTAGCCTATTGGTTAGAGGGGGGACAGGTAGCCTAGTGGTTAGAGGGGAGGCAGGTAGTCTAGTTGTTAGAGGGGGCAGGTAGTCTAGTGGTTAGAGGGGGGCAGGTAGCCTATTGGTTAGAGGGGGAGGCAGGTAGCCTATTGGTTAGAGGCAGGGGGGCAGCAGGCAGCCTAGTGGTTAGAGGGGAGGCAGGTAGTCTAGTGGTTAGAGGGGGAGGCAGGTAGCCTAGTGGTTAGAGGGGGAGGCAGGTAGCCTAGTGGTTAGTGTAGGGAGGTAGGTAGCCTAGTGGTTAGTGTAGGGAGGTAGGTAGCCTAGTGGTTAGAGGGGGAGGCAGGTAGCCTAGTGGTTAGAGGGGGAGGCAGGTAACCTAGTGGTTAGAGGGGAGGCAGGTAGTCTAGTGGTTAGAGGGGGAGGCAGGTAGTCTAGTGGTTAGAGGGGGAGGCAGGTAGTCTAGTGGTTAGAGGGGGAGGCAGGTAGTCTAGTGGTTAGAGGGGGAGGCAGGTAGTCTAGTGGTTAGAGGGGGGAACAGGTAGCCTAGTGGTTAGAGGGGGAGGCAGGTAGCCTAGTGGTTAGAGGGGAGGCAGGTAGCCTAGTGGTTAGAGGGGAGGCAGGTAGCCTAGTGGTTAGAGGGGGAGGCAGGTAGCCTAGTGGTTAGAGGGGGAGGCAGGTAGTCTAGTGGTTAGAGGGGGAGGCAGGTAGTCTAGTGGTTAGAGGGGGGGGACAGGTAGCCTATTGGTTAGAGGGGAGGCAGGTAGCCTAGTGGTTAGAGGCAGGTAGCCTATTGGTTAGGGGGACAGGTAGCCTAGTGGTTAGAGGGGAGGCAGGTAGTCTAGTTGTTAGAGGGGCAGGTAGTCTAGTGGTTAGAGGGGGGCAGGTAGCCTATTGGTTAGAGGGGGAGGCAGGTAGCCTATTGGTTAGAGGCGGGGGGGGGGCAGCAGGCAGCCTAGTGGTTAGAGGGGGAGGCAGGTAGTCTAGTGGTTAGAGGGGGGAGGCAGGTAGCCTAGTGGTTAGAGGGGGGAGGCAGGTAGCCTAGTGGTTAGTGTAGGGAGGTAGGTAGCCTAGTGGTTAGAGGGGGAGGCAGGTAACCTAGTGGTTAGAGGGGTGAGGCAGGTAGCCTAGTGGTTAGAGGGGTGAGGCAGGTAGCCTAGTGGTTAGAGGGGTGAGGCAGGTAGCCTAGTGGTTAGAGGGGGGAGGCAGGTAACCTAGTGGTTAGAGGGGTGAGGCAGGTAGCCTAGTGGTTAGAGGGGGGAGGCAGGTAGCCTAGTGGTTAGAGGGGGGAGGCAGGTAGCCTAGTGGTTAGAGGGGGAGGCAGGTAGCCTAGTGGTTAGAGGGGTGAGGCAGGTAGCCTAGTGGTTAGAGGGGTGAGGCAGGTAGCCTAGTGGTTAGAGGGGTGAGGCAGGTAGCCTAGTGGTTAGAGGGGTGAGGCAGGTAGCCTAGTGGTTAGAGGGGTGAGGCAGGTAGCCTAGTGGTTAGAGGGGTGAGGCAGGTAGCCTAGTGGTTAGAGGGGTGAGGCAGGTAGCCTAGTGGTTAGAGGGGTGAGGCAGGTAGCCTAGTGGTTAGAGGGGTGAGGCAGGTAGCCTAGTGGTTAGAGGGTGAGGCAGGTAGCCTAGTGGTTAGGGGTGAGGCAGGTAGCCTAGTGGTTAGAGGGGGAGGCAGGTAGCCTAGTGGTTAGAGGGGGGAGGCAGGTAGCCTAGTGGTTAGAGGGGGGAGGCAGGTAGTCTAGCGGTTAGAGGCCATCATTGTAAATAAGAATATGTTCTTAAACTGACTTTCCTAGTAAAATAAAGGTTACATTTTTTTTAAAAGAATGAAAAAGTTTGAGAACAGATTGTGAAATGAAAAATAAAGTGTTATTTATTTACAACAGCAAAGCACCTTTATTTCTACAGTAAAATAACATTTCAGTCAATTAGCAGACACTTTTCCTGAGTCAGATACAACTGCATCTCAGTCCTAGTAAACAAATGGTACATTTGCTTGAAAGCAGGTCCTTGGGTGCAGTCGCTCTTCTTGGGACAGTACTATAGTAGGACAGGTGCTCTACTCCATGACAGCTCCTGAGGTCTCTGACCTGTGAGGATAGACGAGGGGCCAAGTGGAGCCCAGGTCAGAGACGAGGGGCCAAGTGGAGCCCAGGTCAGAGACGAGGGGCCAAGTGGAGCCCAGGTCAGAGACGAGGGGCCAGGTGGAGCCCAGGTCAGAGACGAGGGGCCAGGTGGAGCCCAGGTCAGAGACGAGGGGCCAGGTGGAGCCCAGGTCAGAGACGAGGGGCCAGGTGGAGCCCAGGTCAGAGACGAGGGGCCAAGTGGAGCCCAGGTCAGAGACGAGGGGCCAGGTGGAGCCCAGGTCAGAGACGAGGGGCCAAGTGGAGCCCAGGTCAGAGACGAGGGGCCAGGTGGAGCCCAGGTCAGAGACGAGGGGCCAGGTGGAGCCCAGGTCAGAGACGAGGGGCCAGGTGGAGCCCAGGTCAGAGACGAGGGGCCAGGTGGAGCCCAGGTCAGAGACGAGGGGCCAGGTGGAGCCCAGGTCAGAGACGAGGGGCCAGGTGGAGCCCAGGTCAGAGACGAGGGGCCAAGTGGAGCCCAGGTCAGAGACGAGGGGCCAGGTGGAGCCCAGGTCAGAGACGAGGGGCCAAGTGGAGCCCAGGTCAGAGACGAGGGGCCAAGTGAAGCCCAGGTCAGAGACGAGGGGCCAAGTGGAGCCCAGGTCAGAGACGAGGGGCCAAGTGGAGCCCAGGTCAGAGACGAGGGGCCAAGTGGAGCCCAGGTCAGAGACGAGGGGCCAGGTGGAGCCCAGGTCAGAGACGAGGGGCCAAGTGGAGCCCAGGTCAGAGACGAGGGGCCAAATGGAGCCCAGGGGCCAAGTGAAGCCCAGGTCAGAGACGAGGGGCCAAGTGGAGCCCAGGTCAGAGACGAGGGGCCAAGTGGAGCCCAGGTCAGAGACGAGGGGCCAGGTGGAGCCCAGGTCAGAGACGAGGGGCCAAGTGGAGCCCAGGTCAGAGACGAGGGGCCAGGTGGAGCCCAGGTCAGAGACGAGGGGCCAGGTGGAGCCCAGGTCAGAGACGAGGGGCCAGGTGGAGCCCAGGTCAGAGACGAGGGGCCAAGTGGAGCCCAGGTCAGAGACGAGGGGCCAAGTGGAGCCCAGGTCAGAGACGAGGGGCCAAGTGGAGCCCAGGTCAGAGACGAGGGGCCAAGTGGAGCCCAGGTCAAAGACGAGGGGCTTGGTGGAGCCCAGGTCACAGACGAGGGGCCAAGTGGAGCCCAGGGCTCCAATACCTAGTGGATCATCGCTTGTGTTTTCCCCCTCAACGCCACGGTTACCAGTCTGTTTGGCTAACATACCACTCCTTGTACTGAGGAAAACCATCTCACTTACCTTTAAACAGACCGTACCTCAGTCTTTAAGAACTCCCCCTCAGAGGGAAAACCATCTCACTTACCTTTAAACAGACCGTACCTCAGTCTTTAAGAACCCCCCTCAGAGGGAAAACCATCTCACTTACCTTTAAACAGACCGTACCTCAGTCTTTAAGAACTCCTTTAAGAACCCCTCAGAGGAAAAACCATCAGCCCCTCAGAGGGAAAACCATCTCACTTACCTTTAAACAGAGAACCCCCTCAGAGGGAAAAAACCTTTAAACAGATACCTCAGTCTTTAAGAACCCCCCCTCAGAGGGAAAACCATCTCACTTACCTTGAAACAGACCGTACCTCAGTCTTTAAGAACCCCCCTCAGAGGGAAAACCATCCCACTTACCTTTAAACAGACCGTACCTCAGTCTTTAAGAACTCCCCCCCCTCAGAGGGAAAACCATCTCACTTACCTTTAAACAGACCGTACCTCAGTCTTTAAGAACCCCCCTCAGAGGGAAAACCATCTCACTTACCTTTAAACAGACCGTACCTCAGTCTTTAAGAACCCCCCTCAGAGGGAAAACCATCTCACTTACCTTTAACCATACCTCAGTCTTTAAGAACCCCCCCCTCAGAGGGAAAACCATCTCACTTACCTTTAACCATACCTCAGTCTTTAAGAACCCCCCTCAGAGGGAAAACCATCTCACTTACCTTTAAACAGACCGTACCTCAGTCTTTAAGAACCCCCCTCAGAGGGAAAACCATCTCACTTACCTTTAAACAGACCGTACCTCAGTCTTTAAGAACCCCCCTCAGAGGGAAAACCATCTCACTTACCTTTAAACAGACCGTACCTCAGTCTTTAAGAACTCCCCCCCTCAGAGGGAAAACATTTTCAATTACATCAGGAAAACAACATTTTCTATTTTTATTTATTTCAAAACTTTTTTTTTTTTTTGCTTCAATACAACGGCAGCTGAATTCCACAGAATGATAAATACCACCATAGTCATGTTTTCCATCTACATCTGGTAAATGTTTAATGTCTTTATGGGGGGGAGAGAAACCTCAAACAGTTGGCTTGAATAAAACACAAGAAGAAGAAGACCTACAAAAAGGAGGCAGAATAACAACACGCTGTAAAAGGATGAAGACAAATAGATTTAAAAGGAAATCTGGAGAAAACAGACGGTAAAACCAGGACAGCATGTAAAATGAGGGATCCATTGATGTGATATTCTGTCCAGAGTTAAACAGACTTCAGCCCCTTCTTAGAATCAAATCAATAACAGACCTGGGTATAAACACAGCCCCTTCTTAGAATCAAATCAATAACAGACCTGGGTATAAACACAGCCCCTTCTTAGAATCAAATCAATAACAGACCTGGGTATAAACACAGCCCCTTCTTAGAATCAAATCAATAACAGACCTGGGTATAAACACAGCCCCTTCTTAGAATCAAATCACTTAAAGACCTGGGTATAAACACGGCCCCTTCTTAGAATCAAATCAATAACAGACCTGGGTATAAACACAGCCCCTTCTTAGAATCAAATCAATAACAGACCTGGGTATAAACACAGCCCCTTCTTAGAATCAAATCAATACCAGACCTGGGTATAAACACAGCCCCTTCTTAGAATCAAATCAATAACAGACCTGGGTATAAACACAGCCCCTTAGAATCAAATCAATAACAGACCTGGGTATAAGCACAGCCCCTTCTTAGAATCAAATCAATAACAGACCTGGGTATAAACACAGCCCCTTCTTAGAATCAAATCAATAACAGACCTGGGTATAAACACACAGCCCCTTCTTAGAATCAAATCAATAACAGACCTGGGTATAAACACAGCCCCTTCTTAGAATCAAATCAATAACAGACCTGGGTATAAACACAGCCCCTTCTTAGAATCAAATCAATAACAGACCTGGGTATAAACACACAGCCCCTTCTTAGAATCAAATCAATAACAGACCTGGGTATAAACACAGCCCCTTCTTAGAATCAAATCAATTAAAGACCTGGGTATAAACACAGCCCCTTCTTAGAATCAAATCAATACCAGACCTGGGTATAAACACAGCCCCTTCTTAGAATCAAATCAATAACAGACCTGGGTATAAACACAGCCCCTTCTTAGAATCAAATCAATAACAGACCTGGGTATAAACACAGCCCCTTCTTAGAATCAAATCAATAACAGACCTGGGTATAAACACAGCCCCTTCTTAGAATCAAATCAATAACAGACCTGGGTATAAACACAGCCCCTTCTTAGAATCAAATCAATAACAGACCTGGGTATAAACACAGCCCCTTCTTAGAATCAAATCAATAACAGACCTGGGTATAAACACAGCCCCTTCTTAGAATCAAATCAATAACAGACCTGGGTATAAACACAGCCCCTTCTTAGAATCAAATCAATAACAGACCTGGGTATAAACACAGCCCCTTCTTAGAATCAAATCAATTAAAGACCTGGGTATAAACACAGCCCCTTCTTAGAATCAAATCAATAACAGACCTGGGTATAAACACAGCCCCTTCTTAGAATCAAATCAATAACAGACCTGGGTATAAACACAGCCCCTTCTTAGAATCAAATCAATAACAGACCTGGGTATAAACACAGCCCCTTCTTAGAATCAAATCAATAACAGACCTGGGTATAAACACAGCCCCTTCTTAGAATCAAATCAATAACAGACCTGGGTATAAACACAGCCCCTTCTTAGAATCAAATCAATAACAGACCTGGGTATAAACACAGCCCCTTCTTAGAATCAAATCAATTAAAGACCTGGGTATAAACACAGCCCCTTCTTAGAATCAAATCAATACCAGACCTGGGTATAAACACAGCCCCTTCTTAGAATCAAATCAATAACAGACCTGGGTATAAACACAGCCCCTTCTTAGAATCAAATCAATAACAGACCTGGGTATAAACACAGCCCCTTCTTAGAATCAAATCAATAACAGACCTGGGTATAAACACAGCCCCTTCTTAGAATCAAATCAATAACAGACCTGGGTATAAACACAGCCCCTTCTTAGAATCAAATCAATACCAGACCTGGGTATAAACACAGCCCCTTCTTAGAATCAAATCAATAACAGACCTGGGTATAAACACAGCCCCTTCTTAGAATCAAATCAATAACAGACCTGGGTATAAACACAGCCCCTTCTTAGAATCAAATCAATAACAGACCTGGGTATAAACACAGCCCCTTCTTAGAATCAAATCAATTAAAGACCTGGGTATAAACACAGCCCCTTCTTAAAATCAAATCAATTAAAGACCTGGGTATAAACACAGCCCCCTCTTAGAATCAAATCAATAACAGACCTGGGTATAAACACAGCCCCTTCTTAGAATCAAATCAATAACAGACCTGGGTATAAACACAGCCCCTTCTTAGAATCAAATCAATAAAGACCTGGGTATAAACACAGCCCCTTCTTAGAATCAAATCAATAACAGACCTGGGTATAAACACAGCCCCTTCTTAGAATCAAATCAATAACAGACCTGGGTATAAACACAGCCCCTTAGAATCAAATCAATAACAGACCTGGGTATAAACACAGCCCCTTCTTAGAATCAAATCAATAACAGACCTGGGTATAAACACAGCCCCTTCTTAGAATCAAATCAATAACAGACCTGGGTATAAACACAGCCCCTTCTTAGAATCAAATCAATAACAGACCTGGGTATAAACACAGCCCCTTCTTAGAATCAAATCAATAACAGACCTGGGTATAAACACACAGCCCCTTAGAATCAAATCAATTAAAGACCTGGGTATAAACACGGCCCCTTCTTAGAATCAAATCAATAACAGACCTGGGTATAAACACAGCCCCTTCTTAGAATCAAATCAATAACAGACCTGGGTATAAACACAGCCCCTTCTTAGAATCAAATCAATAACAGACCTGGGTATAAACACAGCCCCTTCTTAGAATCAAATCAATAACAGACCTGGGTATAAACACAGCCCCTTCTTAGAATCAAATCAATAACAGACCTGGGTATAAACACAGCCCCTTAGAATCAAATCAATAACAGACCTGGGTATAAACACAGCCCCTTCTTAGAATCAAATCAATAACAGACCTGGGTATAAACACAGCCCCTTCTTAGAATCAAATCAATAACAGACCTGGGTATAAACACAGCCCCTTAGAATCAAATCAATAACAGACCTGGGTATAAACACAGCCCCTTCTTAGAATCAAATCAATAACAGACCTGGGTATAAACACACAGCCCCTTAGAATCAAATCAATTAAAGACCTGGGTATAAACACACAGCCCCTTCTTAGAATCAAATCAATTAAAGACCTGGGTATAAACACAGCCCCTTCTTAGAATCAAATCAATTAAAGACCTGGGTATAAACACAGCCCCTTCTTAGAATCAAATCAATTAAAGACCTGGGTATAAACACAGCCCCTTAGAATCAAATCAATAACAGACCTGGGTATAAACACAGCCCCTTCTTAGAATCAAATCAATTAAAGACCTGGGTATAAACACAGCCCCTTCTTAGAATCAAATCAATTAAAGACCTGGGTATAAACACAGCCCCTTCTTAGAATCAAATCAATTAAAGACCTGGGTATAAACACACAGCCCCTTAGAATCAAATCAATAACAGACCTGGGTATAAACACAGCCCCTTAGAATCAAATCAATAACAGACCTGGGTATAAACACACAGCCCCTTAGAATCAAATCAATAACAGACCTGGGTATAAACACACAGCCCCTTAGAATCAAATCAATAACAGACCTGGGTATAAACACAGCCCCTTCTTAGAATCAAATCAATAACAGACCTGGGTATAAACACAGCCCCTTCTTAAAATCAAATCAATAACAGACCTGGGTATAAACACACAGCCCCTTCTTAGAATCAAGTCAATAACAGACCTGGGTATAAACACACAGCCCCTTAGAATCAAATCAATAACAGACCTGGGTATAAACACAGCCCCTTAGAATCAAATCAATAACAGACCTGGGTATAAACACACAGCCCCTTAGAATCAAATCAATAACAGACCTGGGTATAAACACACAGCCCCTTAGAATCAAATCAATTAAAGACCTGGGTATAAACACACAGCCCCTTAGAATCAAATCAATAACAGACCTGGGTATAAACACAGCCCCTTCTTAGAATCAAATCAATAACAGACCTGGGTATAAACACAGCCCCTTCTTAAAATCAAATCAATAACAGACCTGGGTATAAACACACAGCCCCTTCTTAGAATCAAGTCAATAACAGACCTGGGTATAAACACACAGCCCCTTAGAATCAAATCAATAACAGACCTGGGTATAAACACAGCCCCTTAGAATCAAATCAATAACAGACCTGGGTATAAACACACAGCCCCTTAGAATCAAATCAATTAAAGACCTGGGTATAAACACACAGCCCCTTAGAATCAAATCAATAACAGACCTGGGTATAAACACAGCCCCTTAGAATCAAATCAATAACAGACCTGGGTATAAACACACAGCCCCTTAGAATCAAATCAATAACAGACCTGGGTATAAACACAGCCCCTTAGAATCAAATCAATAACAGACCTGGGTATAAACACAGCCCCTTAGAATCAAATCAATAACAGACCTGGGTATAAACACAGCCCCTTAGAATCAAATCAATAACAGACCTGGGTATAAACACACAGCCCCTTAGAATCAAATCAATTAAAGACCTGGGTATAAACACACAGCCCCTTAGAATCAAATCAATAACAGACCTGGGTATAAACACACAGCCCCTTAGAATCAAATCAATAACAGACCTGGGTATAAACACACAGCCCCTTAGAATCAAATCACTTAAAGACCTGGGTATAAACACGGCCCCTTCTTAGAATCAAATCAATAACAGACCTGGGTATAAACACAGCCCCTTCTTAGAATCAAATCAATAACAGACCTGGGTATAAACACAGCCCCTTCTTAGAATCAAATCAATACCAGACCTGGGTATAAACACAGCCCCTTCTTAGAATCAAATCAATAACAGACCTGGGTATAAACACAGCCCCTTAGAATCAAATCAATAACAGACCTGGGTATAAACACAGCCCCTTCTTAGAATCAAATCAATAACAGACCTGGGTATAAACACAGCCCCTTCTTAGAATCAAATCAATAACAGACCTGGGTATAAACACACAGCCCCTTCTTAGAATCAAATCAATAACAGACCTGGGTATAAACACAGCCCCTTCTTAGAATCAAATCAATAACAGACCTGGGTATAAACACACAGCCCCTTCTTAGAATCAAATCAATAACAGACCTGGGTATAAACACAGCCCCTTCTTAGAATCAAATCAATTAAAGACCTGGGTATAAACACAGCCCCTTCTTAGAATCAAATCAATACCAGACCTGGGTATAAACACAGCCCCTTCTTAGAATCAAATCAATAACAGACCTGGGTATAAACACAGCCCCTTCTTAGAATCAAATCAATAACAGACCTGGGTATAAACACAGCCCCTTCTTAGAATCAAATCAATAACAGACCTGGGTATAAACACAGCCCCTTCTTAGAATCAAATCAATTAAAGACCTGGGTATAAACACAGCCCCTTCTTAGAATCAAATCAATACCAGACCTGGGTATAAACACAGCCCCTTCTTAGAATCAAATCAATAACAGACCTGGGTATAAACACAGCCCCTTCTTAGAATCAAATCAATAACAGACCTGGGTATAAACACAGCCCCTTCTTAGAATCAAATCAATAACAGACCTGGGTATAAACACAGCCCCTTCTTAGAATCAAATCAATAAAGACCTGGGTATAAACACAGCCCCTTCTTAAAATCAAATCAATTAAAGACCTGGGTATAAACACAGCCCCTCTTAGAATCAAATCAATAACAGACCTGGGTATAAACACAGCCCCTTCTTAGAATCAAATCAATAACAGACCTGGGTATAAACACAGCCCCTTCTTAGAATCAAATCACTTAAAGACCTGGGTATAAACACAGCCCCTTCTTAGAATCAAATCAATAACAGACCTGGGTATAAACACAGCCCCTTCTTAGAATCAAATCAATAACAGACCTGGGTATAAACACAGCCCCTTCTTAGAATCAAATCAATAACAGACCTGGGTATAAACACAGCCCCTTCTTAGAATCAAATCAATAACAGACCTGGGTATAAACACGGCCCCTTCTTAGAATCAAATCAATAACAGACCTGGGTATAAACACAGCCCCTTCTTAGAATCAAATCAATAACAGACCTGGGTATAAACACAGCCCCTTCTTAGAATCAAATCAATAACAGACCTGGGTATAAACACACGGCCCCTTCTTAGAATCAAATCAATAAGAGACCTGGGTATAAACACGGCCCCTTCTTAGAATCAAATCAATAACAGACCTGGGTATAAACACGGCCCCTTCTTAGAATCAAATCAATAACAGACCTGGGTATAAACACGGCCCCTTCTTAGAATCAAATCAATAACAGACCTGGGTATAAACACAGCCCCTTCTTAGAATCAAATCAATAACAGACCTGGGTATAAACACAGCCCCTTCTTAGAATCAAATCAATAACAGACCTGGGTATAAACACAGCCCCTTAGAATCAAATCAATAACAGACCTGGGTATAAACACAGCCCCTTCTTAGAATCAAATCAATAACAGACCTGGGTATAAACACAGCCCCTTCTTAGAATCAAATCAATAACAGACCTGGGTATAAACACAGCCCCTTAGAATCAAATCAATAACAGACCTGGGTATAAACACAGCCCCTTCTTAGAATCAAATCAATAACAGACCTGGGTATAAACACACAGCCCCTTAGAATCAAATCAATTAAAGACCTGGTATAAACACACAGCCCCTTCTTAGAATCAAATCAATTAAAGACCTGGGTATAAACACAGCCCCTTCTTAGAATCAAATCAATTAAAGACCTGGGTATAAACACAGCCCCTTCTTAGAATCAAATCAATTAAAGACCTGGGTATAAACACAGCCCCCTTAGAATCAAATCAATAACAGACCTGGGTATAAACACAGCCCCTTCTTAGAATCAAATCAATTAAAGACCTGGGTATAAACACAGCCCCTTCTTAGAATCAAATCAATTAAAGACCTGGGTATAAACACAGCCCCTTCTTAGAATCAAATCAATTAAAGACCTGGGTATAAACACACAGCCCCTTAGAATCAAATCAATAACAGACCTGGGTATAAACACAGCCCCTTAGAATCAAATCAATAACAGACCTGGGTATAAACACACCCCCTTAGAATCAAATCAATAACAGACCTGGGTATAAAACACAGCCCCTTAGAATCAAATCAATAACAGACCTGGGTATAAACACAGCCCCTTCTTAGAATCAAATCAATAACAGACCTGGGTATAAACACAGCCCCTTCTTAAAATCAAATCAATAACAGACCTGGGTATAACACACAGCCCCTTCTTAGAATCAAGTCAATAACAGACCTGGGTATAAACACACAGCCCCTTAGAATCAAATCAATAACAGACCTGGGTATAAACACAGCCCCCTTAGAATCAAATCAATAACAGACCTGGGTATAAACACACAGCCCTTAGAATCAAATCAATAACAGACCTGGGTATAAACACACAGCCCCTTAGAATCAAATCAATTAAAGACCTGGGTATAAACACACAGCCCCTTAGAATCAAATCAATAACAGACCTGGGTATAAACACAGCCCCTTCTTAGAATCAAATCAATAACAGACCTGGGTATAAACACAGCCCCTTCTTAAAATCAAATCAATAACAGACCTGGGTATAAACACACAGCCCCTTCTTAGAATCAAGTCAATAACAGACCTGGGTATAAACACACAGCCCCTTAGAATCAAATCAATAACAGACCTGGGTATAAACACAGCCCCTTAGAATCAAATCAATAACAGACCTGGGTATAAACACACAGCCCCTTAGAATCAAATCAATTAAAGACCTGGGTATAAACACACAGCCCCTTAGAATCAAATCAATAACAGACCTGGGTATAAACACAGCCCCTTAGAATCAAATCAATAACAGACCTGGGTATAAACACACAGCCCCTTAGAATCAAATCAATAACAGACCTGGGTATAAACACAGCCCCTTAGAATCAAATCAATAACAGACCTGGGTATAAACACAGCCCCTTAGAATCAAATCAATAACAGACCTGGGTATAAACACAGCCCCTTAGAATCAAATCAATAACAGACCTGGGTATAAACACACAGCCCCTTAGAATCAAATCAATTAAAGACCTGGGGCCTGTTGCACAAAAGTAGAATTAAGACATCCGGGATAAATGACTGAGCTGAGCTCAATGAAGCCAAAACATGTGCGTCCAGGCTTAATTGGTTGCACAAAGACCAAGCCAGGATGAGCAGACACGGATTCATTAAACCGGGTGAAACCAATCCTGGATAGGTGCGCGCTCACGGCTCACTCAAATAGACCCCGCCACAGATCACAGATTAACTGATTTACCATGGCAACTAGAGCCGCGTACTTTTCCCCGTCGGAAGCACAAATCCTCATGGAGGCATACGAGGAGGTAAAAGATATAATTAAGAAGAAAGGCAACACCGCCACAGTGATAAAGCAAAGAGAAAAAGCGTGGCAAAATATTGCAGACCGCCTGAATGCGTAAGTAGTGCACAATTACACACTCACCGCTCCGCTGAAACATCACAATTACAATTCAAATATTTAATTCACATCTCCAAAAACGCAGTTGTACTGTAATTATGAAACGGTTAAATTTTTTAATTGAAATGCACTGCAGATATGAGTGAAATTGTGTAAAGTAAGTCCATCACACTGTATAAAGCTATGATAAATTATTATTAAAGCCTTACATTATTATTTAACGTTACTACGCTCAGTACGGTTTAATCTTAGCCGTTGTACTCTGCTTCTTATGTTGTCCACCGTTTTTTGTGTTTCTCCTGCTTTCATTAATGTAAAGCTGCTTTGACAGAATGAAACAATTGTGAAAAGTGCTATATAAATAAAATTTAATTGAATAAATAGATGAGCTATAATAATCACTTTAATTTATATAGCGCCTTTCAAAGGACCCAAGGTCGGTTGCTCACTGCACTGCAAAAATGTCTTTCTTACTTAGTATTTTTGTCTTGTTTTCAGTAAAAAAAAAAATATCTAAACATCTTGAATATTTTCTTGAGCAAAATTACCTAGGAAAATAAGCAAAAAAATCTGCCAGTGATGTGCATTGATTGGTGTAATATTCCTCATCTTATGATTTCAGATGGTCTGCAATGCTGACTGTGTGATCAGCAATGTTGTGGCAAAATGGCCTGGCTCAGTCCATGACTCCAGAATCTTTCGGGCCTCTGAAATCTATCAGTGCCTATCACAAGGTAAGCCACACAACCCCTATTTATAACCATCATGGCTGTGTCAAGAATATCACTGTGTTTATGAGGTAGTAATGATGAGATTTTGTGTTGACAGGTGAATTCTCTGGTGTGTTGCTGGGAGACAGGGGGTATGGCTGCCAGCCTTTTCTCCTGACACCTTTCACAGACCCCCAGGAAGCACAGCAGGCCTACAACCATGCCCATGCCAGGACCAGGGCCAGAGTTGAAATGACCTTTGGCCTCCTGAAGGCACGCTTTCACTGCCTTCACAAATTAAGGGTCAGCCCTGTTAGGGCATGTGATATTACTGTGGCTTGTGCTGTCCTCCACAATGTGGCCTGCCTGAGGAAGGAGAGGGCCCCCAGAGTGCCACCAGCCATGGACTGGGACAATCCGGCAATCTTCCCTGATGACGACAGTGGTCGGCTGCTGAGGGACCAATATGTGTTGAATTATTTTAGTTAGTATGTGTGCTTTCAATTTTGGTTAAATATGTCCTGCGGTGGCAGAGGAATTTTAGTTTTTTTGGGTTCGTTTTTTTACGAATTTGGCCTCTTATGATGTTTGTGCGGTATACTGTGTGTAATACAAGGCTGCAGGGAGGCTACTGCATCCATTCATTTGTCTGTTCAGTTGATGTGTATGGATTTGTCCTGCATTTATTTTAGTGTGCAGACATGCAGGGTGTGTTATATACAGACCTTTGAATGTGTATGTATCATTTTGTATAATATGCTTGGATTCTGTGCTTTCCATCTTGTAAGAGTCACTGTGACTTCAGTTTCGAAAGGAGCTGATGGTTTACCTGCTTTGTTTTGTCCTTATTCAATAAAGGAACATAATGTTACACATTGTGTTTTTATATTCATATGGAATGTGTATTTGTTTATATGACAGAGTACTAGGGCCACACTGAAGAAAAAGGATAAAGTCATAAATTTGAGGCTGGTTCTTTCTGCAGAAAAGCTACATATTGTTTTTACAGTTTTGATACTTAATATTCTGGCACATCAGCATGTCTTTGTTTATGAAACCATATTGAAGTACAATTTCACGAAATGCCCCGCATCTGTCATTTTAACAACTGTCCTCCTTTAAAACAACTGGTTACAATATTATGACTTGTCTTTTTTTTCCCTCTGTGGCCCTAATATTATATCATTTTATATATAGTCTATGGGAAACTGTAAATTATCTAATGATAGCAACATCTAAAAATCATTTTTTTATCCAAAATCATTGAAATTAATGATCACAAACTTTTAAATAATGACAGTGGGTCTAGTTATATGTGATAACAATGTATAGTGAGCAGTGAAATAACTATTGGTTTCCATTTGTGGTGACTGCTGACTGACATTAGGGATGAGATTAAATAGATCCTGGAATTTAGCCTGGTCTGGAGCAGGCTAGCTCCACAGAATAAATCTCCATGGTAATTTATACCATAACATATCCTCCTGCCCCCTATCCATCTTTAGTGCAACCGGATTACGGATCAATTGAGCCAGGATCACCAAGATATCCTGGCTTAATCCCTTATCCTAGTTTTGTGCAACAGGCCCCTGGGTATAAACACACAGCCCCTTCTTAGAATCAAATCAATAACAGACCTGGGTATAAACACAGCCCCTTCTTAAAATCAAATCAATTAAAGACCTGGGTATAAACACAGCCCCTTCTTAGAATCAAATCAATAACAGACCTGGGTATAAACACAGCCCCTTCTTAGAATCAAATCAATAACAGACCTGGGTATAAACACAGCCCCTTCTTAAAATCAAATCAATTAAAGACCTGGGTATAAACACAGCCCCTTCTTAGAATCAAATAAATAACAGACCTGGGTATAAACACAGCCCCTTAGAATCAAATCAATAAAAGACCTGGGTATAAACACAGCCCCTTAGAATCAAATCAATTAAAGACCTGGGTATAAACACACAGCCCCTTCTTAGAATCAAATCAATTAAAGACCTGGGTATAAACACAGCCCCTTCTTAGAATCAAATCAATTAAAGACCTGGGTATAAACACAAACTCAAAATGGAGGAGGTTACTTAGTACTGAAGTCCCTTAAGAGATTCCCCTCAACTGCCTCTTTCACTATTGATAGAAACCAGACAACTGGGAAGAAGGAAAAAAAACAGCAGCTTCTGGCTCAATTCAGCTTTGTAATCTATGAATGAATGGTCGACCCCATCTGTTATGATACGGAGAGGGACAGGGCTGAAACCTTGTTAAGGGCTTCTGTAATTCACTTTAAGAGAGAGAGAGAGAAACAGAGAGAGAGAGGGAGAGAAACAGAGAGAGAGAGAAACAGAGAGAGAGAAACAGAGAGAGAGAAACAGAAACAGAGAGAGAGAAAGAGAGAGAGAAACAGAGAGAGAGAGAGAAACAGAGAGAGAAAAAGAGAGAGAGAGAGAGAGAGAGAAACAGAGAGAGAGAGAAACAGAGAGAGAGAGAAACAGAGAGAGAGAGAGAAACAGAGAGAGAGAGAGAAACAGAGAGAGAGAGAGAAACAGAGAGAGAGAGAGAGACAGAGAGAGAGAGAGAAACAGAGAGAGAGAGAAACAGAGAAACAGAGAGAGAGAAACAGAGAAACAGGGTCCTGAGAGTTTCCTGTCTTTATGCTCTGTCAACTGCTGGTGAGCGACCCATGTGAAGTAGTGGGTCCCATAGTACTGCATCTCATCACAGGAGGAGGGACGTGGAAACCGTAATTCTCCGCTCTGACATCAATTCACCTGCTGGAGCAGGATCTCTGGTCATTAACATGTCTTTATTGATTATTGGAAAATGCATTACCGCAACAAATTTGATTTTTGTCTTTAGTCTTTATTCGACTCTTTAGACAAATCAATAGTCATGTCATTACAGAAAAAAACGTATTCCTTTTCAATTGGTCTGAGAAGAGTGATGCAATAAGAGGGGCGGGGGCTAGATACAATAACCTAATTTCACCAGTTTATTAGAGGGGCAGGGCTAGATGCAACCTAATTTCACCAGTTTATGAGCTGGGCGGGGCTAGACACAATAACCTAATTTCACCAGTTTATTAGAGGGGCAGGGCTAGATGCAACCTAATTTCACCAGTTTATTAGACGGGCAGGGCTAGATACAACAACCTAATTTCACCAGTTTATGAGAGGGGCGGGGCTAGATACAACAACCTAATTTCACCAGTTTATTAGAGGGGCGGGGCTAGACACAACCTAATTCTACCAGTTTATTAGAGGGGCAGGGCTAGATGCAACCTAATTTCACCAGTTTATTAGAGGGGCAGGGCTAGATGCAACCTAATTTCACCAGTTTATGAGAGGGGCGGGGCTAGATACACAACCTAATTTCACCAGTTTATTAGAGGGGCGGGGCTAGACACAACCTAATTCTACCAGTTTATTAGAGGGGCAGGGCTAGATGCAACCTAATTTCACCAGTTTATTAGAGGGGCGGGGCTAGACACAACCTAATTTCACCAGTTTATTAGAGGGGGGCTAGACACAACCTAATTCTCCCAACAACCTAATTTCACCAGTTTATTAGAGGGGCGGGGCTAGACACAACCTAATTCTACCAGTTTATTAGAGGGGCAGGGCTAGACACAACCTAATTTCACCAGTTTATTAGAGGGGCGGGGCTAGACACAACCTAATTCTACCAGTTTATTAGAGGGGCAGGGCTAGATGCAACCTAATTTCACCAGTTTATTAGAGGGGCGGGGCTAGACAACCTAATTCTACCAGTTTATTAGAGGGGCGGGGCTAGATACAACAACCTAATTTCACCAGTTTATTAGAGGGGCGGGGCTAGACACAACCTAATTCTACCAGTTTATTAGAGGGCGGGGCTAGATACAACCTAATTTCTACCAGTTTATTAGAGGGGCGGGGCTAGACAACAACCTAATTCTACCAGTGTATTAGAGGGGGGCTAGACACAACCTAATTCTCCCAGGGCCGGGCTAGATACAACCTAATTCTCCCAGTTTATGGAGGGCGGGGCTAGACACAACCTAATTCTACCAGTTTATTAGAGGGGCAGGGCTAGACACAACCTAATTTCACCAGTTTATGAGAGGGGCGGGGCTAGACACAACCTAATTCTACCAGTGTATTAGAGGGGCGGGGCTAGACAACTGAAACATGGGTCTAGTCCTTTTACATGTGTTAATAAAGCTTTTCATTTTTAAAGTACAAATAAATGGGAACAGTAAAAAAAAATTTTTTTAAATCAGCTTTAAATCCAACAAATATAGGCAGATGAACAAAGGTCAGCGAAGGTTGTTTTGTATAGATGGATCCATTCAGCTGTCTTCGGGACTCTCCTGGAGCCACACATCCACAGACAGATCAGGAGGCAGCCATTTTGTCAAGTCCTCATCGGTCCGTCAACCGGGGATATTGAAAGTTGGAGAGAGAGCTAGAGAACAGATCAGGAGGCAGCCATTTTGTCAAGTCCTCATCGGTCTGTCAACTACGGGATATTGAAAGTTGGAGAGAGCTAGAGAGAGAGAGCGAGCTAGATGGCCAGGTAAAATACCAGCTGCCTGCTCCTGGTCAATGCTGCCATTCATATGTACCAAAACAAGTGTGAGGGGCAGTGTGGCGGTGCGGTCCATACAAGACCACAGGGATGTGGACTGGATGTTCAGAATCAGACCGGGCCCCATGGTGTGAATCAGACAGGAGGACCGTCCCGACTCACTTGGGCTTCGTCTCTGCGTCTGTGACCTGACGGATGAAGACGGTGTCCTCCGGGTGGCTGATGTCTCCCT